>NW_023276806.1:252053484-252185984 GCF_003668045.3 Cricetulus griseus
TGAAATTCAGAGGAATTTCCTTAGTACGTGTTGCCATGTCTCAATTTTGTCTCTAAATTCATTATTTTTGCATTCTCTCTGTCTTTCTTTTGGTTATTTGCCTTAAGGTTTGTCAGTCTTATTAGTATTTTATTGTTGTTGTTGTCTTTGTTTTTTGTTTTGTTTTTCTTTAGACAGGGTTTCTCTGTGTAGCTCAAGCTGTCCTGGAACTCGCTCTGTAGATCAGTCAGGACTTGAACTCACAGAGATCTGCCTGCATCTGCCTCTCAAGTGCTGGGATTAAAGGTGGGCACCACCCTGCCCACTTTTACTAGTGTTTTCCAAGAGCCAACTTGTTGAGTGATTTTTTTTTTTTATATTGTGGTTTTCATTTCTAGTTCATGAATTTCAGTCCTTATTTTGATTATCTTTTCCCATTTATTCTTTGTGGGTGTTGTTTACTCTTGATTTTTGAAGCCTTCAGGTGCATCATTAATTTATTAATTTGAGATTTCTCAAATTTTTATAATGTAGGCATTTATTACTATATGCTTTTCTTTATGAGGGCCTTCATTGCGTGCCAAAGACTTTGGTATGTTATGTTTTCATTTTCATTCACTTCTGGAAATTTTAAAATTTCCTTCTTGAATTCATCCTGGTTTGATAGTTGTGGCCCTTCAGTCTTTGAAGTACATCTTTCCAAGCTCTTCTAGCTTTAAAGGTTTCTATTGAATTATCAGTTGTTCTAATAGGCCTGCCTCTGTGAGTGACTTGGTATTTTCCTTTGGCAGCTTTTAAAATCCTCTTTATTCTGTGCTTTTAATACTTTCAGTATAATATGTTGTGAAGAAATGCTTGTCTCGTCTTGTCTATTTGATCTTTTGTATGCCTCTTGTATCTGACTAAGCATCTCTTTATCTAGGTTTGAGACATTTTCGTCTATGATTTTACTGGAGATGTTTTCTAGGAATCTGCTGTTTTTTTGTTTTTTGTTTTTTTTTTTTTTTTTTTTTGGTTTTTTGAGACAGGGTTTCTCTGTGGCTTTGGAGCCTATCCTGGCACTCGACAAGGCTGGCCTCGAATTCACAGAGATCCGATTGCCTCGGCCTCCCGAGTGCTGGAATTAAAGGCGTGCGTCACCAATGCCCAGTTCACTGAGGTTTTCTTTGCCCTTCTTCTCCACCCATAATCCAGAAGTTGTGTCTTTCATGGTGTCTCAGAGCTTTCCCATGGTCTGTTATATATTATTTCTCATTTATCTTTACTGAGTCATCCAATTCCTCTACTTTCTTTCCCATCCTAATTCTCCATTTCTGACGCAATTCATTCTGTTGGTGATGCTTTTCACTGAGGTTTTAAATCTGTGTATTTAGTTTTTCATTTCCAGTATTGTTTTGTAAGACCCCCGGAAAGCATAGGCCTTCAGGATCTCAGCCCAGGACCTCGGTCACCCCAATCACCAGGAGGATTCGAAAGCTTGATGCAAACTGCACGAGGCTTTATTGATGTTTAACAAGCTAACCCCATGTTAGCTCGGGCCTTTCATCCACCCGCCATGGTGGATGGCTAGGAAAGACTTGCCCTGTGTTGATTGGCCAAGTGGTTGTTATGGCCCATAGGCCCTCCCAAGGTGGTTGCTATGCTCTGCACGTCATTGCTGTGCACTTGTCTGTAAAGTACACCAAGAGCCGTAAAGCATAGCGCCACCAGCTAACTTCTGATTGGTTCCTTGCCATGAGGCAGGCATCTGACATTTTAGTGACTAGGACAAGGTCAGACAAGCACGTGTTCAGCTGTTATGGCTGCTGAAATGGGGAGCTGATCCCTTCATTCCCCCATTTTTTTTGAAAATTCCAATCATGGAATTTCTGTCTCTCTAGCGCCCCCATCAGGGAGTGAGAGATATTGGCATCCCCTTGTAAGGGAGTTCCTTCTGACTTAGCATTTTAACCAGGGAAAATGGGCGGCATATTCTTTCCCATACTACTTCCTGCTGACTTTGGGACAAGTTAGGGACCCCAGAAGGTTGAAATGCTAGCCAAAAGCAAATAAATAAATAAATAAATAAATAAATAAATAAATAAATAAATAAAAAAGGAATTTAGGCAATGGGGAATCCATCAGGGGCTGTTGGCAGACTCTGTTGCAGAGACAGGGGGTGTCCACATCAGCTGGACTGGTTCACATCCACAGCAAGTCCAGGGCTCACAGTCTATTTCGGAACAGTCTGTAGTCAGCAACTGGTACTCAGATGTGTCTGCCAGAAGCAGAAACCTGTTTAAAACATGTTTAAACTATGAACAGAAGTTAAAACTTATTTATTGAAGCCCACAGTGCAGAAAAAGAAGATATCTGGATATCTGTTCAAACAGTAGGAACATATTTATAACTTTGAGTCCTAGCAATAACTACAGATTTGGGCTAGAAGCATGTACATTTTCTTCTGTCCAGAGAGCCAGGTATGGATTGGACAGAAGTGCCTTTGGCCTGATGAAAAGCCCTTTAAGCTTATACTTAGATGACAATCAAACAAATCTAAAAACCTTGAACTTGTGACTGAACAGTAGGTAGTCATTACTTTATCAGCTAACATGCTGACTATAGTCTACAGTGGATCTGACTGTCTGATGCTGTCAAACTGACAACCATTAATACTTCAGAGATCTGAGAAGGGTATATTCTATCTGAATCTACTAAAAAGTGACAGAAGCCAGTTAGAAGCAAGTCTATATACAGTTAGCCATACCCAAGTCTCTCCATAAGCACTGGAGGCAAATGTCTCAAAGAACAGCAATCTTTGCCAGGCCTATAAGGTGAGAGGTTTTTTCCTCTCTGTGGAAGAGGGACATGGAAAAGACTGACCTTGTTTTGTCTAGGCAAAGGGGGTGCAATCAATTTTCCAGTGTCCAGCAGCTTTGTCCACAGTCTTAGCCAGGTTCTGGCAGGCAGCAGGTATCATATCTGAGCATCTCGCTCACTGGTCCAGGTGCAGGAACTGGGGTGCCTCATGATCTTCTTTGGAGACTTTGGGTCACTGTCAGGATCTGGCAGTCTATCTGATATTATAAACTTTAAAGATAACAATTTAAATGCCATATTCTGCAGGTCTCTGAAGCATTAGAGGTCTGTCTCTTTTAGTTACTTGCCTTAAGCACACATTAAGCATACAGGTGGCTAGGTAAGGTCTTATTTCTGTAATTTTCAGTCTGACTATAAGTGCTTTTAACTTAGTAAAATATTTGAAACTTAGCACAGCTGAATTTAAAACTGCATAGAGTTACCTTATATTCCTTAAACAGTAGCTGCATGTACAAATTTTAGCTGCTTGCTTAAACTTAACTTCTTTCTGAGACGGGTTTTTCTGTGGCTTTGGAGCCTGCCCTGAAATTCATTCTGCCAACCAGGCTGGCCTTGAATTCATAAAGATCCACCCACCTCTGCCTCCTCAATGCTGGGATTAAAGGCGTGTGCCACTAAAGCCCTAAACTTAACTTCTGAAAACATAAACTGTAACATCTTATAATAGATTAGCAGATTTTATAAAACAAGATCTTTACATTGTCAGGCTTTGCTTAAAAATGATTCTAAATTGAAGCTCTTTAAGTATAAACATTGATTAAAAAGACATTTTAAAAATATAAAAATTTTAAAAAATTGGTTTTAAAAAGAAATTTAAATTCCCTTAACGTCTTTCTGTAATATATAGAAGCATTAACAATTTAAATCTTAACTGAAAAACTTGTTTCTAAGATGGTACCTCTAATTTCTATGCGGTCATTTTTAGTCAAGATGGTGGTTTAAGTATCTTTTTTCAACTTCAGCAAAATGGCTACCAGTCAGCCATGTGACCAGTTTGCCATGCGGCTGGCTACAAAATGGCAGTGACCTGCACCATTTGTTTCAGCTATATGCTTGTAACAGAACTTAGGTTATGCCCGGAAACAGAACATTTTAAAATAAGCATACATAATTTACTCGAGAAATAAACAGAACTTTTTAAACAGAATTAACCTAACGTGGTCAAAATTTTAATTTATATTACCAATTTTTTTTTTAATTTACTATTTGTAGACATGAGAAACCATAACAAACAGTTTACATTTTTTTTCTCTGACTTCTAACAACCTTTTCTCTGTCCTTCTACGACTTGCTTTAACCCTCTATAACTTTCTATATACCTTTTGGTTATTCCTCTGATTTTCTTAGACATTCTTAGACAAATTTCTCTTTCCCTTTCCCTCTTTATTACTTTAGTCTCCTACATTCTCTCTCATTTCTCAGTTAACATAAAAACTCTTATCAAAGTCCTTTTTAAGCAGCAGCCTCAGGGGACTCCGTCGCAGCACATTCTAACCTGTGGTGCATGGCAAAACTCCTGTCCCTCGCCACGTGCTCAGAGCAGCAAGAAAAGACCCTTGCCTCATGCATGCCATGTTTGTGGGCAGTAGGGACAGAAAGAGATGCTTAACACAGACTAGGGGCCTATTCAGAATTTCAGATGGCTAGCGCCATGGAGATCAACTTGGTCTGAAACCAAGTCTCCCCTACAGATTTCGGAAGGCTGCTGCCCGAACCTCCACCCTAAACAATTCTTGTAGGCCTACTTACAAATGTCATTAGTGACCCTAATATAGGACCTTTACATTTACAAAATTAACAGAAATAGTAGACCTGAAAATACAAAACTGACACACCACTGAAAAGCAGGTGGTGAGGGCATGGACTGCAACAGATCAGATAACATAGATAACAAACCTGCTGCTGAACTGCCCAGTCACCCAGCCCTCCAGGCTTTACAGAAACCTTACAGAAACAAAGACTGGAGAAGAAAGTTACCTAGTGTGGCACCACATGACTCAATGAAAGGGGGTGTCGTGGTGGATCCTGAATTGAAAACCAGCGATGAAAACACAGAGACAATAGACAGAAAAGAACAGACGCCAACCCAATCCATCCGTGCGGCTTAAAAGGCAATGGCGCCAGGAAGACGGGCGGCAGAACCAGGTGGCTATAATCACTGCTAACTGAGGAGGGTCCAAGTGTCCTTGGCCTCCATCCGTACCTCCTGGATGTCCTCAGGGCAGCAGTCTGTGATCCTCTGGGCACCTCTGCCGATCACAGTTGAGGTGGAATCTGGGGATGGGGGTGGTTAGTACGGAGACAGACACAAACAGCAAAAACATGACAGACACAACAGACAGACAAACCTCGTGGCAGACCAAATTACAGACACAGACATGGCACCAAACCAAAATTACAAACAACCCGTGGACTTTTGTCCAGGGTGGGACTAAGGGTCCCAGGAACATGTCTGCTTCTGGGGAACGTCTGCTTTCCCTATGATCCAAATCAAACAACCCTCGGACTTTCATCCAGGGCAGGACTCAGGATCTGAGAACACGTCTGTCTCCCCCTGAGGTCCAAATTACCAAATACATGTCCTGCGCAAGCACAGATCAAATTCAAGTCATAGCACCAAACCAACAAAACAGCAAAAGACATATCAAGCAAACATGGACATAACATTGAACATACAAGTTGCAAGCTCGATTGGTCTTACCTCCAAGATCGAATCCACTCAGGTGAGGGGTGGTGGCAAATCCCAGATGAGCCCCCAAATGTAAGACCCCCCCCCCCCGGAAATCTTAGGCCTCCAGGATCTCAGCCCAGGATTGGTCACCCCAATCACCAGGAGGATTCAAAAGCTTTATTGATGTTTAACGAGCTAACCTCATGTTAACTCGGGCCTTTCATCCACCCTCTGTGGTGGATGGCTAGGAAAGACAGCTTCAACCAGCTGCATAGAGATCTTGTAGGGCAGAGTAAGGGGAGTGTCTAGGGGTACGGACAGGCTCAGGATTCGTGTGCCTCCAAGCTTGGAGGACTTGCCCTGTGTTGATTGGCCAACTGGTTGTTATGGCCCAAAGGCCCTCCCAGGGTGGTTGCTACGCTCTGTGTGTCATTGCTGTGCACTTGTTGGTAAAGCACACCCAGAGCCGTAAAGCATAGCACCACCAGCTAACTTCTGATTGGTTCCTTGCCATGAGGCAGGCATCTGACTTTTTAGTGACTAGGACAAGGTCAGACAAGCATGTGTTGGGCTGTTAAGGCTACCAAAAGGAGCAGGCATTTGACCTTAGTGACTAAGACAAGGTCAGACAAGCACGTGTTCGGCTGTTATGGCTGTCGAATTGGG
Source organism: Cricetulus griseus (assembly GCF_003668045.3). Classification (NCBI taxonomy): domain Eukaryota; kingdom Metazoa; phylum Chordata; class Mammalia; order Rodentia; family Cricetidae; genus Cricetulus; species Cricetulus griseus. The sequence continues at coordinate 252,059,660 of NW_023276806.1, forward strand.
GAGCTGGTACCTTCAGTTTCAGTGAAGGCTAGTCTTCAGTCCTTATTGGAAGAACACAGAAATCACATCTTCCTTGCTGTTGCTCTGTTGTCAGCAAAGAATAGAAACTCCACCACCAGCAGCAAAGTGGTATAACTTTTAATCCCAGCACTTGGGAGTCAATGGCAGGCAGATCTCTGTGAGTTCAAGGCCAGATTGGTCTACAGAGCCAGTAAAAAGAGAGAAGACTGGCAGGAGACACCAATTTTTCTTTAGACTTCTTTTAAGCTGGACCACTGCTTGGCTAGTGACACCCACTCTGAGGGAGAAACTTCTCTCCTTAGTTATGCTTTGTCAAGACTTAACTTGATAACAGATCTTGTCAAGTTGGCTATCAAGTTTAACCATTCCTCCAAATGACTTTTAAATAAAAATTAGAAGACAGGGCCTTATTATACAACTCATACTGACCCCAAACTTGTAATTTTTCTGTCTCCATCTACCACATGCTGAAATTATAAATATGTGCTACCATTTCCACTTAAAACTAAAAATTATTTGATTATGTATATGCATATTTCTGTGTGTGCCTATGCATGTTTATCCAGGTGCCCATGAAGACCTGAAGAGAAGGTTGTATCCTTTGGAGCTGGAGCTATAGGCATTTATGAGTTGTCTGATGCAGGTGCTGGGCATTAAACTTGGGTCTTCTGCATGATCTGCAAGCACTCTTAACTGGTAGGCCATCTAACCATCACAAATAGTTTTTTTTTTTTTGCCTGCAATTTTTGGAATTCATAGAGCATAATTGTTTGTGCCCAGTGTTTTCCAGTAGACAGATTGGCTTAAGTGTCATTGAGTAGTCAGTCACAGATCTAAATCTGAAGGCCAAGTTGATGTGCAAAATCACACTTATGGGACATATATAGCCAGGGATTGGCCATTTCCGAAAGGAAAACTTCAGAACATCAGTAGCTTTCCTAAAGTATTTGATATGCAGGCAGCACCCTGGTTCTTCCATTCATACTGTGATTCTATACTAATTCTTGAAACCTTACCATGTTACTTTAAACAACAAAAGAAACTTTAAGGTGTTATAGGCCTTATGAAGAGAATATCTGGACTTATCCTACTGGGTACAACATATGAGCACAGTCCTTAAAAGGAAAGAGATCCTTTCTACATTTCTATGTTTGGGTCTAAGAGAGCTATGATTGTCTAACAAAGGTCAGAGGGATGTTACAGGAGGGTGACTTGGTGGCATGATTGGCTTTTAAGGAAGAAAGTGACCACAAACAAGGAATGTGAGTGGCATCTAAAAGCCAGGGATATCCCTTACCTGTAATCTATCAAGAAAATGAAGAAGGAAGGAATGAAGGAATCACAAGGAACTGAATTCCACTAACAGTCCAAATGAAGAGTCCCAAATCCCCCCTCCCAAAAAGGGAACACTTTGATTTTAGTGTAGTAAACTCTGTGTCAATCTTTTGACCTTTATTACAAAGAAGATAATAAATTGTGTTTTTCTGAGTCATTGCATTTGGGTTAAATTGTTATAGCATTATCTTAGTGACAGGTTGTGTCAGATTTTATTTTCTAAAGTTGATCTAATATTGCCCTGGACATTCTTCCCATTGAAAACACAACTGCTCCTGATCTCAAATGTTGGCATTCTGAGTTCACTCTTAACCTATAGGATTAAATGTTGGCATGTTAAATTCATTCTTAACATATAGAATTATGCAGAAGTAATGCTGGCCAGGAAGTTGTTACTTTGTTCCCTGAAACACTCCAGTTTGGTGATATATTATTTATGATTTATTAAACCTTGCCTGAGGGTTCAGAAAGTAAAGCTAGTCTCAAGGCATAAAGCCAGGCAATGGTGGCACACACCTTTAATCTCAGGACTCAGTAGACAAGCAGATGGATATCTGTCAGTTCAAGACCACACTGAGCTACATGGAATTGATCCAGTCATAAAGAGAAACAGAGCTCGCACAAAGGTGATCTCAGCACTTCTGATCACATGCCTTTAATCCCAACACTTGAGGTATATAAGATATGATCAGATCAGTCTAGAGCATTTTGGTCTCCAGCCACATTGAGGGCAAGATTGCTTCAGCCTGGGTAGAGGTAAGAGCTACTGGCTTGGCTGCTTTATTTCTCTTTTCTTTCAGCTTGAACCCCAATATCAGTTTGTGTTACACTCCAACTCTGAGTCCTAGGTTCTGGGTGCATGCAAATCTGAGGGTACCTTGCAGAGTAGAGCAAAGCAAAAAAGAGAGGCTCCAAAGAAAGGCATGGATGGGCAGTCCAGACTTCTAATCCATCTTGCCCTATGCCACATATATGGCTAGAGACACATTTAGATGATTCCAGCCCCTAGTAGCCAACCACCCCCATCTTAACCTTTTCCCAACAGCTTATATAAAGAAGTGCCAAACCATCTTAAATATCACAATCCAATTCCTGACCCATGGAATCTTTAAGCATAATAAACTGATTATTGCTCTCTTCCCCAAGGCCATGAGCCTTTGATGCTCACATTAATACTTGGACCACACTGAAAGAAATGCCCATGGTGTTAATTGTCCATATACAATAAAGAAAATTTGTTCCTTCCAAAAACAATGGAGCACTAACTGAGAACTGTTGGCCTCAGACATTAGTATATGTCTGACAGGGACTGAGTGTATAGCTAAGTGGAAGGGCAGGTATAAATGAGACCATGTGTACAATCCTAAGTATATATCCAAATAAACAAGTAACTAAATGCCAGTGGTTCTATACCTGTGTGTGTGTGTGTGTGTGTGTGTGTGTGTGTGTGTGTGTGTGTGTGTGTGTGTGTCTGATATTTCTACTTTCTCCTCTTACCCACACTGAGGTGTCTGATTAAGTTCTCCAATAATTGCGATTTTCTTTGAAGAGTGTCATATATAAATACAATTATTCATGCCTGTTTTTAGCTCTTATCATCAAGTAAATAAGAATCCCAAGGTTCGGCTCCTCTCTGTTCACCCACCTCTCTTTCTGATGTAGTGCATGCAGGAATTGCTTCTGAATTCCTGGAGAGATAAATGTTAACCAAATTAAGTTCAACAAAAACAGAAGTTTATCTCCCATTGGCTCCATTCACATTTATTTGCTATCAGCAAAGTATCTGTACAGTGGAGTTAAAGGCAATCTCCAAGGACATGCCAAAATTTTCCTTGTCTTGATGTGTTGTTTTATTTGTCCTTGTTTTTCATCATCCATTATGTTTCTCTCAGAGTGAGGAACTCATGGACAATGGCTCAGTAGGGTTTCAGCCCATTGTGATCAAAGAAGCAGTTAGTTGAAATTCCACAGATTCCTTAACAACTTGTCTTCTTTCACGTTGAGTCTACAGGGCCATATGCCAGGTTTTCTTATTTTCTGTATATTTGTGGGCATTTTAACAGGAAATCATACGGTTGCCTATGAGATATGTCTAGACAGTCCCCTAGTGAATCTCAATAGTAGACACGCCCCTACAGGCTTTTGCTGTAGGACTATACCTTCAAATATTTTAACATAAGATATGAAAGTTAAATTAGAGAATATTCTGATATATGAAATTTAGCTCTACTCCAGTTTTTCCAGAATGCATCTGTTCATGTCTTAAGGCATACATAAATGAATTGATAATTTGATATCAGGGGGAGTTGGCTACACGTGTGACACATTATGACGCTACAGAATTTGGAAGGAATACCATTATGTTCTTTAAGTACTTTTGATAGAACAGTGTTACAACTTCTGGTATTTAAGTGTGCAAACTGAATTAAAATTAAATTTTAATTACTATGGCACAAATTCTAATGCCCTTCAAATAGCCAGATTAACGACAAGCTGTGGATTATATCATATTATCCTACCTTAACTATTCAGAAAACACTTAGTAATCTAAAAACAGGTGATCATGGATTCTCTGTGTTAAAAAGTACACAGAACAATCACACCAGTTCTGCAGGTTCATGAAGTCAAGTTTCTCAAGTGAACTGTTGAAATTTGGAACAAAAACAGAAAATAAGAAAACATGTTTCATTTTATTTGGATGATGATATTGTAGCCTTTTTAAAGGAAAGAAAATGACTTTATAAAGTCACCTATTAAAACATTCAGTATACGATGTTGTATATTACTTGAGGCTTTGTCCATAAGATAAAATTCCAAAAATAATTTTCTAACTGAGCCTATAACTCTTTCAGCATCCTTATGCCTGAATATTCATGATTTCTCCTTTTGGATTGTAGTTAGGACTTCTGTCTTTACAGTATATGGGCACAAAAGGCTATGTTATATTTGCCATGGGAACCATAATTTTTAAGACCCCTGTGCTTGTAAAATCTTTACCTTTATTACAGTACTATAAAGTAGGTTTTGTATTTTATAGAGAATTACACATGAATGTAGCACAATGCTGCTTGAGTGCATGGCCTGTGAAGACAGTTTCATGATATTGAGCCTTATTCTTTTAAAGCTCCTAATGGTTGTTATAAGCACTTTGACCAGCTTCTGCTGTTGGCTCCCTGTGAAAGACTCCCAGAAGCTCAGGCCCCCAGGATCTCAGCCCAGGATCTCAGCCCAGGATTTCACCACCAGGTGGAGGCGAAAGCTTGATGCAAACATCACGAGGCTTTATTGTAGTTGTTTAATGAGCTAACCCCATGTTAGCTTGGGCCTTCCATCCACCCGCCATGGCAGATGGCTAGAAAGACGGCTCAAAACGTCTGCATAGAGATCTTATAGGGCAGTGTAAGATCTTATAGGGAGTGTCTAGGGGTACGCACAAGCTCAGGATTGGTGTGCCTCCAGGCTTGGAGGGTTTGCCCTGTGTTGATTGGTCAACTGGTTGTTATGGCCCATAGGCCCTCCCAGGGTGGTTGCTATGCTCTGCGGTCATTGCTATGCACTTGTTCGTAAAGCACACCCAGAGCCGTAAAGCATAACGCCACCAACTAACTTCTGATTGGTTCCTTGCCACGAGGCAGGCATCTGACCTTCTAGTGACCAAGACAAGGTCAGGCAAGTATGTGTTTCGGCATTATAGCTGCCGAAATGCGGAGCTGGTCCCTTCACCTGTGATCAATAGCCTTGTACCACTGTTTCTCCTTCTTCAGTTCTCCTTATATTGGAATGGTTCATCACCTCTTCAGTCATGGAACTTCACATCACCTCCAACTAGACTAAGCAGAATATATTCCAGCACCATATTATCTTGGCCTTTTTGTGGGATGGCTTGCTTAAGCCAGTAGAATGCAAGTGGAATTGATACATTGTGAATTCTGAGACAAAGCTTTAAGAACACACTGTCCCTTTGTTGTTTGTATTTCTGTCATCTGCCATATGTAGAACACAAATATGCTGCATGTAGCTGTGTGGAGGTTTGAATGAGATGTGCCATTTGAATTCTTGGTTTCCACTTTGGTGGCTATTTGGGAAGGATTAACAAGTGTATTCTTGTTGGCATTATTAGGAGACATTGCCTTGTTGGAGGACGTGTGTCACCAGAGGTGGACTTTGAGGTCTCAGAAGCTCAAGCCAGACCTAGTGGCTCACTGTCACTTCTTAAAGGTGTGTACTGCCCAGGTATCATGGTGTCTCTTAATGGTAATAAAACCCTAACTAAGACAGTAGTTGCCTTGGTCATGGTGTTTTATTACAGAAATAGAAAAATGACTACAACAAACTTCTCCTCCCAGAATACACCTGGAAAACAAAAAGAACACATGTAGAACAGACCTGAGTTCAACCAAAAGTCTAGAGTCCAACAAAACCCATTTTGGCACAGCTAATGGAATTGAGATCAGGTAACCAACCTACTGCCAATCTGTAACTTCTGACTGAATGAAATAAGAATTTGTTTTTCAAGTCATTGAGATACTGGGGTTGTTTGTTATGCATACTTATTGTGATGTAGCTAATTGATATTTTTCCAACACTGGTTCCTAAACCTCTATCTTCTTTTGTGTCCACTGTGCGTTTTTAACTGGTTATTCAAATGGCTGGAATCAACTGAATGTGCCAAAGACCAAATAAAACATTTTTGCTATACATTTCCCAGGGTACAAAAATATATTACATGCCTCCAATATTCATATTCCAATCATCTTTTAAAAATAATTTCTTCCTACGCATTAGCTTAATGAACCAATGGTGACCATTGGGCTCAACTACTTGTGTTCATGTGTTGCAATGTATCTATTCTGGATAGAAAGAATTCTACCATTAGACCCTCTTCCCTTTATATTGAATTTAGAAGAATTTAGCACTTTCAGATAAATGTTTGGCTATTTTCATGATCTAGTCAAGAGTCTTTGTGTGAGTATTCTACATGCTCACACCTTATTTATGTGTGCTCATGTCATTGGCAGGCACACTTGAAGGCAGCTTCTATCTTTGTCTCTTGACAGTGCATACCTATGTAATACCTTCTACTTAAACCATGCTTTCTAACAAAGACCATGTTAGAAGGGCTAGTAGAATGTCACATACATGATTATATTCTTTGTCTTTTATGGCACTATTTTGGTGAAACAAGCTTCTGTGTGGTAAGGGTCACACAGCAAGATCTGTGAGCAGCCGCTGGTACACAGACAGTTAGAGACTGAGCCTCTCATTCTAAAACTGTCAAGTTACTCACCTTTGCTACCAACCCCTGGAGGCTGCAAACACAGATGGACTGCAACTTCAGCTAACAACTGTTCACAAACATGCAGAGACACTGGAAGCAAAAAAATACCCAGTTAAACCATGGACTCTTGACCTATAGAAGCTATGAATTTAGAAATGTGATTAAATTTGTGTCACTCTGGTACTTTTTTTTCCTCCCAATTTTTTTTATTTGAATTAGAAAACAAGATTGTTTTCCATGTCAATCCCAGTTCCCTCTCCCTCCCCTACTCCCCTGCCACCCCCTCAACTAAAACCCTATCTATCCCATACCCTTTCTGCTCCCCAGGGAGGGTGAGGCCTTCCACAGGGGTCTTCAGAGTGCTGCAGTACTTTTCATCGCATAATAATATTCTGCTTAGTCGTACAGCAAGTCGATGATTTCTAGAATGTGAAACATACTTGCTTCTTTTTGTTTCAGTCTTTTCATGACCTCAGTAACCTAGATACCTCAGTAAAAAGACTGTTTGAGGCCAGCCTGGGCCAAATAGGGAAGACTATATCAAAAACCAACCAACCAAACAATTCCATCAAATATAAGACATTTCTTAAAATTCTACAAATCTGGAGCTGAATAAAACACATATCCTATGGAATGTCAGATCTTTAAAGCAGCCACTCAAAACAGAAAGGGGCAAACATTTAATGAAGATAGGAGCTTACAATATGAGCTGTGTTTTTTTTATAATGATGTAAAATGGACTTTACAGTATTAAGGCATTTAACCCCAGGTATCTATAAATGCAACATCAATGTTTCTAGGAGAAAATGCATTTGTATTTTTATGATTTAAAAGATGATCTAGACAGTTTTTTTTATTTTTTGATCTAGACAGTTTTTATAAGATTCTGCACATAACAACTTATTTGCCAGAATTGTAATATATATATATATTATATATATATATATATATATATATTAAAGACCAAGATAGAGAGAAGCTGGCTCCTTAGTTACTATTGTATATAACAATATATATTCCCTTCCCGTGTGTGTGTGTGTGTGTGTGTGTGTCTTAAAAATTCAGTGGCTTATATAAGTTATGTGTTTATCTCTCTAATAAAAGTTGGTGAATGAAGTCAATGTTGGCTAGATAGTTTTTCATGCAGCAATCCAGAGACCCAGCAGCTTTGTCTGGTTGCTCTGCCAGGCTGTGCATCTTGAGCTAGGTCAGTATGTCTGTATTTCTGTACAGTGTACTGCAGAAATAGAGAGTGAGAAACATTATAGGGTGTGCGGTTTTTTTTTTTTTTTGTATTTTTGTGGTACAGCAAGTAATATAGAAAATGAAAAAGGAGTCACATGGCCACACCCAGCCACAAAGAGGAATAGAAAATGTAGCCTCCAGATGGATGGCTGTGTTCCCAGCTGAAACTCAATTCCAATGGAAGAAGAGAAAAATAGATTTGGAAGGGAGGAGGAGCCAGAAGTCTATCACGCATAGGTATGCAGACACTACATACAAATCGATTTTTGGTTTCAGCTTTTTATTTTCATTTTTTTTTTGGTAGGGATTTGAAAAAAATAGTGCCAATTTTGTTTGCTATGGCTAGAGTGAGAGTTAAGCTGTCTCAACTTGTTAATCTGCAGCCAAACCTGTGTATGTCCTATAGCTGTAGATTGAAAATGAAGCCAAGTATGAAATGAACATGTGTTTCTTCAGGTCCTCCCAGAAGCAAGAAAACCAAAATGGGACTGAATGCACCAAAGTTTTATGGTGAAAACAGCAACAAATGATACAAAATTCAGCAACAAATGATACAAAATTAAGAATGAGAAAGCCACAATCCTTTCTCTTCCCAGTGGACACACCAGACTGCAGCATTTTATTACATTTTATTAACATGTTAGCCTGGCTTGAATAGATGGAGTAGAGTGCTCACAAAGGCTTAGAAGTTAGCTATAGTCAAGGCTGTCCCTGTAGCTCCCACAGTTCCTAAGCATGGTTTGCATTTCTTTATGCTTCGTGCTGTTTCAACCAAGACAAAGAGTTCATATAGATATTGTTGGTTTAAAGTGTAACTCTCCCACCTTAAGCACATGAACCATGTTCCTATTTTATGGAAGTAATATTCATGGCGCTCTATACACTGGGATCTTACAGACAGGCTCTTTCTGAAGGGATAAAGAACATGCTGGGGAGAAACCAGCTCCTTAGTTACTGTTGTGATCTAAACGATAATGAAGGGATCAGACACCCCCCCACCCCCACCGCTTCCTGTTTTGGCAGCCATGACAGGTTAACATTCGCTCACCTGACCTTGCTGGGCCTGTCCTGGTCACTTGGTCAGATGCCCTCCTCATGGAAAGGAACCAATCAGAAGTTAGCTGGTGGGGCTGTGCTTTATGTCTCTGGGTGTGCAGAGCATAGCAACTGCCCTGGGAGGGCCTATGGGCCATAGCAACCACTTTACTAATCAACACAGGGCAGGTCCTCCAAGCTGGAGGTGCACTAATCCTGAGACTGTTTGTACCTCTAGACAGTCCCCTTACGCTGCCCTATAAGATCCCTGTCTTATGGGAACGACTGGGCTGTTTCTCATATCTTCTTCCTTTTTTTTGTCTCATATTTTAGTAGGTGAGCTGGGTGCTTACTGCTAGTGTTAGAGTAAAAAACTCCCTATCAAGACAATGTACTCTCTCGCCTGCAGACCTAATATTTCAGTTGGACAGGGCCCTTCCCTCCGGCTGCCCTTGGACAGCTGGACTCATCTTAAGTTCAGTTTAGAGAGCTAGCTGGGCTAACTCGTTCTGCAGTGATATTCCTTTTCCTCCTAGACTCCAATCCCTTGTGCAGGGCTGCAGCTGTGTGGCTAGTAAGGCAGCCTGCCTTTCAGAAAGGAGTTATTTTTCCTTGTCTTCTATCTCTTCCCAAGCATGCTTTCCTAAACACCCTGGGCTTTCCCTCCCGACATTTTGTGCTTTCTTCCTGTTTGTCAAGCTTCCCTCCCCACTACGAAGCTGCTTGTTAGCCATGTATCTGCCTTCTGTGTCTGTTCCATTGCTGTCAAGAGACACCATGACCAGGACAACTCTTATAAAAGAAAGCATTGAATTGGAGCTTGCTTACAGTGTCAGTTTAGCCCATTATCATCATGGTTGATCAGCCTGGATGGCAAACATGGTGCTGGAGAAGTAGTTGAGAGCTACATCTTCATTTGGAGGGCAGGAGGAGGGAAGAAGGGAGGAGAGAGAGAGAGACAGAGAGATAGATAGATAGATAGATAGAGAGAGAGAGAGAGAGAGAGAGGGAGAGAGATTGGGTCTGGCATGAGCTTTTGAAACCTCAAAGCCCACCCTCAGTAAGACATTTCCTTTAACAAGGCCACACCTCCTAATCATTCTAATCCTATCAGTTCCACTCCCTGATGATTGAACACTCAAATATATCAGTTTATGGGAGCCATTCTCATTCAAACCTCCATAGACTCATGGCTGTTTACCTCAGCTCCTTCCTCCTCCTCCCCTGAGAAGCAGCTGAGCTTTATAGCTTACAAGTTTTATAAAACTGCCCTTGAGCTTTCAGTCCTTTCTTATTTTATTAATGAGATAAAGAGCTTCAAGAGGAGCTAGAGATGTCTCATCTGGTGACCACATAGAGACCCCTACAATTCCAGTAACCCCAGCAAAGTGGAAGAAGCCGAGGAAGAAGCTGAGGGTCTGGGGCGAGGTGTGTCGGGGCTGGAGAAGAGGGTGCATTATACCTCGTAGCATACCATCATATGGCCGACTATTAGCTGGGAAAAGATCAGTATTAAAGAACAGCTTCGATTCTTTGTGTGATCCTCGAATTTCTTAGGATTCTGTTGCTAGTCCTGTTTCTCTACCCTGTGAGGACTCATCAGTCTAATGCAATGATGAGTTTAGCCAGAATTTCAGTGAGGACATTTTTTTTTTAATTTTATTTATCAGCAGTGATTACATCTAGCCAGAAGCAGGAACTTAGCCCATTCAACCTGTTCTGCTTCTGCTATAGCAAGAAGGACACCAGAAAAACAGGGAATCCCCATGTGAAGTGTGCTATGCCTTCCTTGGAAGATAGCTAACTTCTGCTCTCTGTTTTCTTATTCTGAACATAACAACCAATTTACCATTTTTTTTGGTAAAGATAGACTAATAAAAGAGATACACGTCCTCCCCCCCCCCCCAAAAAAAAAAAACCTAGCTGAGGTATTTGTCACAGTAATTACCATTACCACTCAAATGTTTTCCTACTGGAGAAGCCAACACCACATGCCAGCGCTGGAGGTTAAAGGTAACCCTATGTCACGATTAAGCAGGGGCAGAGGGTCACAAGACCAGGCTGTAATTTGCCAAAATTGTCAGGGAGACTACACTCAATGCATGAGAAGATAAAACCTATGTGGCGTGGGCTTGGTAGAAAATGAACATCTCTCTGTGGTTTTGCACAAAGTGCTAAGGCGTCCCTCCAAACAGTTGTGTGGCAGGAGCCGTCAGCATCTACCTGCACAGCTGCGGCCCAGTGGCGACGGGAAGGCCATTTACAGGTGTCCCTGGGCAGGAGCGCCAGACTCCCAGGACCTTCCCCGAGCAGACTTCGCTGCTCGCCAGCCCCACTCTGGGAAGCCGGCGGCCGGGACTTGCGGTGGCCGCACAGGAAGGGCGGAGGCCCTACGCGCGGTCCGACCCCGTCGCTCCGTCCCAGCCCAGACCCCAGCCCCGGGCGGCCCCGAGCCCCGCCCGCCGGCTCGCCCCGCCGGCCGCGCGCCTGCGCACCGGCCCCGGGTTAGCAGAGGTGGAGCGCCGGGAGGGAGGCAGGCGGACGGACGCCGTGACGGCGCGAGCGTGGTCACGTGCCTGCCGGTCACCGCCGCCACCTCCCGCCCTTCAGGTTCCACGAGAGCCCGGCAGACTGAGGGGGAGACACACAGAGAGCGAGAGAGTGAGAAACAGAGAGAGAGAGAGGAAGGAGGGGAGGAGGATCAGGGAGTAGGAGCTGGGGAGCCCTGCCGCGCACAGGTAACCACATAACGACGCTAACGGTGAAAAAGCGCCGTCCCCGGCCAGCCGCGCACGCCCGCTCCCTCCCCGGCCGCCCCTCAGCCCCGCGGGCCCGTCCGTCTGTCCGTCCCGCCGCCCGGGAAGGCCTAAGGTGGCCGCGGCCGACCGCGCGGGCTGGGGAGGGAGGCGGGCGAGCCGGGCGGTCCCGTCCCCGCTCTTCTCGGAGGCCCGGGTGGAGGCCCCTGGGGCCACCGGGCCGAGCCGGGTGGCTCAGCCAGCCCGACTTCCTCCTGTGTCGGGTCCCCTGTTTATTTGAGCCCTGGGTAGCACGTTTCCTTCACAGGCCGGAAGTCCAGCTGCTCGTGCCCTGGGAAGAGCAGCCTGGGAAGAGAGAAACCCTTCCCCTGCCTTCATGTGTCCTAGGCTACTTAAGTTATTCACAACAGCGAGAAAGTTCGAGGCCTGTCAGGAACCGAGAAAAACTGGTGAAAGTTGCCCTCCCCACCCCGTTTTTTTCTTTTTCTTTTTCTTTTTTCTGGAAATGTACTAATCTTCCAAAACATTCTGTGCAGACGCGATCTAGAGTTTGGGCAATACTAGTTAATGGATAGTTTGAGTTTCACTATTTTAAGTTATTAACTAACTCAGCGTTCGAGAATGTCAACAGTTTTTGAAGTTTACATGTTTTATACACCGCCCCCATCACTTTCTGCAGTCTCATATCTCAAGTGGATTGGAAGGAATCCGGAAACTTTAACATGCAGGTTACATGGTAAACTGATTGGGCTGCGTTGTGCGGCAATGTTAGTGCTTTTGTACGAATAGTACATCAAACTATATATAGTCCATAAACCAACTCTTACTATATTGTGCTGTTGCACATGATTCGTCAAGTGTCGGCGCACTAGGAAAAGAAACCTTTGAATCCAGGGGCCAAGATATTCTCCTTTAGGTTATTTGTCGTTGCTCTTGTAGGGTTCTAGGTCTTGGTTTCCATCACCACATCCCCAAATTTGAATGTAAAGGGATGCAACAGTGAGAGAGAGATTGCTGCTCAAACCTGACTCACTCGGGTTCTTGTTAAAATGTGATACTAATGTAGTAGATGGGATATTGATACAACTTGATAGTCATTTCTCATGTGGTGCTGGACAGGAAAGACCCTCTTCTATAGCAAAGATGCAGATAACGTCTGGATGTGGAGATGCCTGGTATAGGAAGCTTCACAGGCAGGGTGAAATAAAAAAGCTTGCTAGTGGGCGTAGAGTGAGCCAGCCGGCCAACTCCGGATGTCAGAAGGAAAAGAGGTACACATTCCATATTCTGTATGTTGTGTGGTGCCTTCATCACGTTTTTGTTTGGACCTTTTGTATTTTGCTTTAGTAGTTTGGTGTGCTTCTTGAAAAACTTGCTCAGCAATTGAGCTTTAGTAAGACATAGGCTAGGAGTCTTGAGTCCAAATGTAGCCCAAATTGGGTCAAAGATTCTTTTTTTTTTTTTTTTTTTTTTTTTTTTCGAGACAGGGTTTCTCTATGTAGCTTTGAAGCCTATCCTGGCACTCGCTCTGGAGACCAGAATGGCCTGGGTCAAAGATTCTTTAATGTCAGAAGCCATTAATTCTGATGTCTGAAGTCTGATGTCTTCAAGTGTAGCCTCAGTTGGGTAGTGTGTTCTTGAGATCTGAAGCATACTTTTAAATAGTTGGAGCCACAAAAAAGGGTGACCTAGCTGCATTCAGCTTCTCCTTTCTTCACATAATTTTTATGAAGTAAATGAAAGAGCTTAAAGTGTTCCATATAACTTCTTATGCTTTCCATACATAAAAATGGTTGTATTTATTATTTTTATGGTACAATGAATTGAATGCAGAGCCCGTGTAGAAGCTAAGTAGTTATGTTTTAAAGAACTTTATGAAAGTCTAATAGCAACTACTTCCAATCCCATAATTTTTATAATCTTAATTTTAGTTATTACTTTACCTTGCTCCTTTATATCCTAAACACATTACATATCTTAATTCATTTTGTCTTTACAACTCAGGACTTAGAGACTGGAAGATGAATCACATTCCTGATTTACATAGCTGATACTAAGCTGGGATTCTGACTGGCTGACTTATGAGTCCTTGGAAATCTTAATTATCTTGTACAAGTATCTTAGTATTATTAGCATTAATATTTAGAAAGTAAATTGATAAAAGTAAGTTTTTGTATTGCTAATTAGGACATTTATTTTCATTTTAAAAGTAAAAATTGTCACATTTTTATTTGCCCTGTTTTCTTCTAAAATGAAAAGCGTCAATGCAAACACTAAAAGGCCTCAATGCTTATGGTCCTTTCTGAAGAGGCTGAATTAAGATGTACTTGTAAAGTCGTATTGTATTGTGCTTGCATTTGTTTGCATATATTTGCTGTTCCAGTCTTAAATTTCTTCTGCCACTGCTTTGACTTGGGAAATGTTTTAGCCCTTCATGTCCCAGCTCGGTCTGCCTCCTTTCAGCCATGATACATATTTCATACAATTCTTTGTATTTGTCACTATGTATTTGTTTCCTTAATATTTAGGTTTAGAATTCAATCAAATTACTGACTTTCCATTTGGCTATTAAGGGCAATAAAAACTAACCATTGATCGTTTACATACTAGAACACTGAAAATGTAGGAAGGCCAACACATGAATAAAGGATTATATTTTAAGTTTAATAGTATATGTTTTATTTCCTCCCTTCAACTGTCTTTTTGTGTCATTCTCTGTATCAGTCTGAATAGTGGTGCTTTTATATCTGTCTAGAATAGCTCTTTCAATATGGGTAGATCACTAGAATGGTATGTGTTATATGTTGTGTGGACTAAAACTTGAGAAATTATTGTTGCTTGTACAATTAATTTTCATGAATCTTCTTTGTTTAGTTTAACTCTTTTGTAAAACCAATACTATTCTTTTTGGGGGGAGTAAAGTTACATTCACATTCTATAATTCTGATATACTTAGGTCAAACAAAAATCTGTTAAAATTACACTTAAGAAATAGACCTTTCTAATTAGTTATGACTGGTTATGTGGAATAGTGATACTCATAAGTATTCCTAGGTTATTTTTATGGGGTTCTGCTAAGAAAACATCCTAACTAAGAAACATCCTAAGAAAACATTCTAATTTTTGACATTCTAGCTAATATGGAGCTTTAATGGAAAAACAATATTTTCTACTCATTGGGCTTTATAGTCCTGGTGATACGGGAGAAATCTCTGTAAAACTTGATTTGAAGCATTGTAATTCTTTCTGTATTGACTAATAAGGCTTTAAAAACAGTTGATTTAAGAAACTTTAAGAAATCAGTGCAGTATTTAATCATGGAAGAACTTCAAGACAGCACATCTTTTTCATAGCCAGGCATGACTTGGTTGCCTTTTACTCCAGCACTTGGGAGGTAGAGACAAACTAATCTCTGTGTGATAGAAGGCAGCCTGGTCTACATAATGAGTTCCAGGCCAACCAGGGCTATATAGTAAAACCCTGTCTCACGGGGCGGGTTGGGGGGGGTCAGCATCTGAAGATCACAAGAAATTATTGTAGATACTATTGTAATAATGCCATGCCTTTGTGATTAGGTGGAAAGAATCTGTAGTTTTCGTGTTTTTAAGTCTGAATGGGTGGAATAACAGGAGGTTTTGTGATTAGACATCAAAGAATTTCATAATTTGTTGAGTCCTGAGCATGTAGTTATATGAGTCCATTATTCTGTTTTCACTTCATTTGTATATGATTCCAGAATAGCCTTATAAATATCAGTGAAGAGTTGCCTGAAATAGACATTGGAAATTATTTAGTTTGTTCAGCTTGTTTGAGATGAAAGTATGAAAATGGTGGTGGAATTGGTCAAATACTATGAATGTGCTTAGTTGTCTACTGTTAAAGTGATTAGAGTGATTATAGATCTTTTGTATTGGGTGGACTGATAACTAATTCTTTTGATGTGCTAGAGAAGTTTTTCCTTTCTTCCCCTCCTTGTCTTTTATCTTCTTCACTGTGGAGAGGAAGAAGGTGAAACACTCAAGTTCAGTCAGTGTTTCCTTAGTGGGGGTTAGAACTAGAGCAACATTCTTCTAATTGTAGGTTAATCCTTGTGAGATCAGTTTAGTGGGCTGCTACTCTACTTTCCTAAATAATTAAAAAAATATCAAGTGGGTTATGTACAGTAAATAAATGTGGTTATTATGGAATTTTTGTTTGAGTTATATAATGTGCATATGTTTGTAAAATATCATTCTTTAAAGTGGGATTATTTTTTGTTTTTGTTTTTGTTTGAAAAGGAGTGGTATGTAAAATATTGATGCCCGTGTAGCTACGAGAAATAGATATCAAAAATTTGACGAGGATCATAGACAATTACTTAACATTTCAACCTGTTTTCATATACCAAGCAACTAGGAAGAATGGTTGAGTAGGCTAGTCTATGAGCATATGATGAATAACCCACAAATGAAGTGGGTAGGATGATGGCTTGGAGATGTTGATCTCATTTTTGAGCATCAGTGAGAAGTTTATATTAAGTAGGAATCACTTCAGAACTTTATGTGATAGATCCTTATCATCTGTTTACTTATAGAACCTGAACATAGACTCACTAAAGCTGGGATTTGAACTATAATTATTTATGTTAATTATTTGAAAGCTTGATATTAAAGATTCTTGAGAGATTAACTAGGACTCAAGTTGTTTTTGTTAAAAATGTTTTATTTTTACTTTGATATTATCATAGGGCATCTTATACTAGAGAAAAGAAGTGAGAATTGTTAATAGGATTACAATGTAGATCCAGACACTACTTAATTGAAATTCTACTTCTGTTGTTTGTTAGAGATATCTTGGAAAATATGTGTAACCTTTTCATAAAATTACCTCATAAAGTTTTAAATGAGATAAGTGGTTTATATAAATGTCTGGAATTTATGCTCAGCAGACCCCTGTTAATAATGTTAGGTCCCTGTTTCTTTACAGTTCTCATTCTTTCACACTGTCTATAATTTTAAATTGATCTTTAATCTTAATTTGTACATTTATAGGATTTAAAAATATTTGTAGAGATCCAGACAATGGATTCAGAGATTAAGAAATGCTATTTACAAGCAGGGCGTTGGTGGCGCACGCCTTTAATCCCAGCACTTGGGAGGCAGAGGCAGGCGGAACTCTGTGAGTTCGCGACCAGAGCTAGTTCCAGGACAGTCTCCAAAGCCACAGAGAAACCCTGCCTCGAAAAACAAAAATAAAAACAAAAACAAAAACAAAAAAATGCTATTTACTCAGAAGAAAAAATAGTACATGTTCTTTTTGTTGTGGAACTGCCCTGTTTCCTGAATACAATATGAACAGAGAATGATTTTTATTTGTTTGTTTGTTCTTCAAGGGTTTCTTCGTGTAGCTTTGGGTGTCCTGGAATTTGTTCTTTAGTCCAGGCTGGCCTCGCAGAGATCAGCCTGTCTCTGCCTCCCAAGTGCTGTGATTAAAGGCAGAGAGTGAATTATTTCATCAATTTTGTCCTACTAGGAATTTTTGTAATAATTACTGAAAAAAGAGTGGAGACATCTTTTAGGTAATAATCTGCTGTTAGCACATTGATCTACTTACAGATTATGATTGTATTCCATATGTTTAAGGTGATTCTTTTTTACTTTGCTGTTTATAATTTTAAGCAACTATGTTGAGATATGTTTGAATAAACATATAGCTTTAACTGAATAGTCTAGTTCAATTTATCTTTTAAAAGTACTGAGTTTAAAAAAAGTCCTGAGTTGTATGGATTTGAATGATAAGTCAGTGACAGGAGTTCCTTAACATTTTTTTTTTCCCTCTGAACAGATGTCTTGGCCTGCAGTGACTCCAAATCCCATAATATTTCCAATTTTCCCCTCTACTAAGTAAGTCTCAGAAAGTGACATTTTTATTGTACGTGATTGATTTAATTCAGGCAAATATTGCAGCTGAGTAAAGACTTCATCCTAGTGAGAAATACTTTGCTATGAATAAAATGTTAGATTCTTTATTTTTATTTTTAAGAATTTAGGGGCTGATTTTCTCTGTATCTGTGTTCAGAATAATGTTAGTGTCTTCACTTGAAAGTTTTTAATACTTTACTTAAATATATTCAGTAAATTCTTTCTGTTTGTTGATTTGTTTTCCAGAGACAGGATTTTACTCAGTAGCTTTGGTTTGCCTGGTATTAACTATGTTACCCAGGCTGGCCTCACACTCCCTTCTCGGCCTTCCAAGTGCTGATATAGGCTTGGGGCAACATGCTTAGTTGAGAATTCATTTTTTTCCCTAGAAAATAGTAACCTTAGGAGATTATTCAACAGAGGAAAGTTAAATCAAGAACTAATTTCACTGGTAAGGGAAACGGTCAATAACCAAACAGTGGTCTATGAGCGGCTAAGATACTTGCCATAGAAAGAAATGTCCACATTTCCATTAGGTTTGGAGTGGAGATGAGAACAGGTAATATCCAAATACAGAAGCCATGGCTGTGGCAGGAAAAAAGGCATGTTGGGTGTTCTAGTTTCATTTCTGCTGCTGTGCTAAAACGCCAATGATAATATGGCTTAAATTTGTTCAGGAAGTCAAGTAGTAGTTACATCACACCCACATTCAAGAGCAGAAAGAAATGAATGCACTTTACTCTGCCTGCTTTCTTATATTGACACTTAGCTACATTTTGGTACTCTTATACAGTTCAGGGTCCAGTGGATGGGATGTGCCACCCACAGTGGACTGGGACTTTCTATGTTTGTTAATAAGACCATGCGCCATAGGCATACCCACAGGCCTACCTGACCTAGCTAGAGAAGTCATCATTCAGATTATCTTCCTAAGTGATTCTAGGTTGTGGCAAGTTGACATTTAAAACTAAGTTGTATGGCAGAAGCTAGTGCATCAGAGGGATGAATAGTTTGAATGGAACTGGAAGTTCTGGAAGAGACAGTGACAGCCAGGGATGCCACAGGAAATTGGAAAAGAGGAGGAAAAGTAATGGCTTTTGGTTTCCCTGTAGTGCTGCCATTCCACTGACCACATCTTTGCCCATGGTCAAAGGTGCTAGAGAATAGCTATTGCCTGTGATCTTGAATAGCACAGGCTGAATCTTGGGAGTGGTTTTGAGAGCTTAGCAATTCTGTTGCTGGTCTATACTATTCATTAGTATATCTGTATGTATGTGAACACTAATTGTTCATGAGAATTTAGGGTGCACCTGTGTGTTACAGATTTGAAATTGAAATATAATTACATCTTTCCTCCCCCTTCCTTTGCTCCCTCCAACCTTGCCCATGATCTTCCCTGTCCCTGTCCTCCCTTTCAAGTTCATGGCCTCTTTTTTTGGTTAGTTTTATGTGTGATTTGGGATAAAGCATTAGGGTCCTCATCCCAGGATGTGGTCTATTTTCATGAAACTTCCATGGGCTGCTGAGTAGAATACATATCCTCTGGTATTTGGATAGACTATTCTATAGATAGATGTTAGGTCTACTTAATGTATTTCTGAGGTTTCTCTGTGTATCTTTTGTTCAGAGAAGGTGGGGTATTGAAACCACCTAGTATTATAGGTGGATGTTCATCTGTGTCTTTAATTGCAGTAGTAAGATTTTTATAAAATTGGGTGCACCAGAGTTTGGTGTATATATGTTTAGTTTTGTAATGTCTTTTTGGTTAATTGTTTCCTTGATTAGAATAATATGTTATTCTTTATCTTTTCTGATTAGTTTTAGTTTGAAGTCCTATTTTGTCAGATAGTAGGATAGTGTTGTCTTCTTGCTTCCTGTTCTCATTTGATTGGAGTACTTTTTCTATCCGTTCACTTTAAGGTGGTTCTTAACTTTAAAGCTGAGTTTCATGTAAGAGAACAGATAAATGAATTTTGTTTCTCAGTTCATTCAGCCAGCCTATATGTCTTTTGATTGGATAATTGAGGCCATTAATATTTAGTTATTATGGAAAGGTGTATTGATTGCCATCATTTTGTTACCATTTACTTTTTGTGTTCTCAGTCTACTTTGCATTTTGGTAATTACAGTTTCATTTGTGTTTTTCATATATATTTTTATATATATTCTCTTGGCTCTGCTTATTCCTCTCTTCAGCCCAAAGTACTACTTCTTGTATTCTCTTTAGTCTTGGACTGCTGGATATAAATTCTTTTAGCCTCTTTGCATAATGGAAACTTTGTCTTTCTCCTTCAGCTATGTCAGATAGTTTTGCTGGGTACAGTAGTCAAGGTTGGCTCCAGGGTCTTCTGACTATCAAAGTTTGAAACTGAGAAACTGGTGATTATTGTAGTGGGTTTTCCATTATATTTGACCTTTGTATTTTCTTTTGCAGCTTATATTTAGTATTTTAGTTACTATGTGCTATGTGGAGTTTATTTTCTGGTCTTGTCTATTTGGTGTACAGTGTGAGTTTTTTGTATCTGTATGTATATGTCTTATCTGTGGAAATTTTCTTTTATAATCATGTTGAAGATCTGGTTTATGCCATTGATATTGGGTTCTTCTCCCTCTTCTATCCTTTAATGTGAAGATTTAATTTTTTTATTGTTAAAGTTTTACAGTTCTTGCTTGTTCCTTTCCTGTGTTAATTTTTAAAATACATTCTTTTTATATATATATATATATATATATATATATATATATAGACTAATTCCTCTATTTTGCCTTCAAGTTCTAATGTTCTATTGTCTACTTCATCCATTCTACTTGTAAGACTTCCGTTTAGGATTTCTAACTGGAATGTTGAGTTATTCTACTTTCATTTTATCACGAGTTCTCTCCAGTGTTACTCTTTATTGAATTTGATCTTAAAATCCCTGATTATCTTCATGTTATGTTTGTGATTAACGATAAATCTTTTCACCAGCCACCCAAGCCCTGCCATCATGTGGGTGCCCAAAATAACACACAGAGTCTTATATTATTTACAGTGCTGCTGGCCAATGACTAGGATTTCTTATCTGCTTGCTCAGTCTTATTTATCAACCATAACTATTAATCTACATATTTTATAAAGACTTATCTTACGGAGGACGCCAGTGGCATACGTCCTCTTTCCGGGCAATCACATGGTGACCCCCACAGAGAAGAGAGGAGGAGGAAGAGAGCGATTTCCGGCTTGTCCCTGCTTATATTCTGAGTCTGCCTGCTATGACACTTCCTACCTGGATCATAAGACTTCTCTTTACTACATTTCCCAGAATCCTCCTTGACTCCTAGTCCCACCTATCTTGCTTCCCTATTGGCCAACAGTGCTTCATTCAACAACCAATAAGATAAACATACACAGAAGGACTTCCCTCATCATATGTGTTTTCATGGGTATTACTTAGGCATTTATTCTCTTTAAGGTTCATTTTCTTTTTAAATCATTGTTTCTTTGTGTAATCTTCTAACTCTTTGATTAAGTTTATCAATGTTCTTTTACATTTTGTGTCCTGGGTTCATCTAGGTAATTAGATGAACCAGAGAACATTTTTATAGGGTTTTTTGAATTTTTGGGGTGGTTGCATTGGGTACTGTCTTGCTCTTTCATATTGTTTGTGTGTTTGTGATGCAACTTGGAGATGTGGATTGTTTTTGTGTTTGATATGGACAGGATCGAGTGGGACAGAACACAGATTATGTGAGTCAGGTAGTGTTATTCTTTTGTTTAAATTAAAAATGAAGAAGAAGGGGCGCAAGATGAGACACAGGATGAGACATATTAGACATATTAATCAGTTTATTATAGGCCTGGCAGAGTAGGGAGAAGAGAAACAGGGTAAATGGCTGACTGCCATGGCTGGTGGCCATAGAGAGAGAGAGAAGAGTAGCAGAAGCAGACAGAGAAGAGAAGATTAGAGAGAGAAGTGTAGAGAGCAAGTGTAGAGAGTGTGTAAATGGGCAGGAATCTGTCTTTTAAAGGGGTCCTCTGCACCTGCGTGCAGACTTAGTTCCCATGGAACCCTGGGCTGATCAGGGTACTGCCTGTTCCACCAGGTAACAGGGGCAGGCCAGCATAATGCCTGAACCTTTCAGGTAGGGCCTGAAAATTGATGTAGATGGTGTGAAGTCTAGTAGATACAGGGACCTGTGCTGGTGTGTGTTTGCCTCTTGATCTAAGCCTGGAGGTTGGGGTGGTGTGGGTGCAGCTAACCAACTATGCCTTGGCACCGCATGTGGAACCCTGTCAATACTGGTTATTGAGGAGGCTGCATATGGAGGGAAGGCTCTAGTGGCTTCACCGGGCTGGGTCCTGGTGCAAAATGTATGGGTCTAGACTGGGACTGGGGAAGCTAGTTTGGGTGGGTGGACTGCAGTTGGAGAGGAGTGTAAGTCTCCCATCTGGGGTCAGGGCAAGCAAGGGCTATCCATGAAGGCACATGGGATTGTTGGTACAAGCTGGTGCTCCCTACCTTAATGGATATATGTGGGAAGTGACGCAGGGAGGAACAGGAACTGTTGGTGTTAGTCTAGAGTAGATGTTGTCTAGAAGAGCTGTTGGGAGTCAGCGCTAGGATAGAGGTGACGGGTGTAGTTGGAGGAACAACTCTGGTTTACTTTATAATCTTAAACATTGGAAAGAAATAATTATATAAAACCAGATATAAGTATTAGCACTTATGTTCAATTCAGATATTTACTGACTGGCACTTATAATAAGATAAACTATAAAAATGAAAATTGGCTCTTGGTTTGGTAGCATTCGAAGTTGTGGGAAGAGATAATTTTCATTTTTAAAGAGTATGATAAGAAATGTGTATGTGGTTTTGTCAGAACTCAAGGCAGGAAAGAATAATCCAGTTTTGGAGTTTGAACCTTCTTCAGCTGGACAGGAAACTTGAACCGTGCTTTGAAGGATAGTTCAAGTGTTGGCAAATAGGTGAGAAGACTTTGCTGGACCAAGGCAGCCATTGGCAAAGGCACACAAGACTAAACAAGTTTAAAGCAGGTATATCAAACTTGAATCAGGTCACTTGCTAGAGCATCTTGTTTGTATCATGCAGGATGGAGTTGGACAGCAAGGGTGAGCCTAGATTATTTCTGGTCTCAAGCTGACTGAAAGCTGTTTGAAATTGGTGGTGAAAGAGTGCTGAATTGCAGATTAGAAAACACTTATATAATAGCCCAGGCAGTAGAAGAGTGATGGGCATAAACTCTTAAGTGTTTTCTTCTTTTTATGTCTTAAATTGCTTATTTAATCTAAGTGCCTCCTAATATCAGGCTTTTCAGTCTGTGCCCTAATTTTTTTTACTCCCTTCTCCTATGTTATTTGGAAATTCAGAATTATAAAATAATGTGACTTTAAAGTAAAGAACAGGGCAAATGCTATTTTGTTTTCAAGTTGCACATGCCTTCTTAGTTAATTTGAACTCAGTATGATAGGCCTATAAACAGAACCTCCCCATCCCTGGGGAACAGAAAGGGTATGGGATAGGTAGAGTATTAGTTGGGGGGACAGGGGAGGAGGGGAGGGGGAGGGACCTGGGATTAACATGTAAAATAATCTTCTTTCTAATTAAAATAAAAAAATAAAAAAGCAAGTGCCCGGACAGCCAGGACTACACAGAGAAACCTGTCTAGATAAATAAATAAATAAATAAATAAATATTTTAAAGTTAAAAAAAAAAACCAGACCAAGTTTGCTTTTTTAGAGCAGGAACAAGAAGCACCAATTGTGATTTAGTGTCCTTGGCAGAGTTTTGGAAGAGCCTGATTTTTTTTTTTTAGGAGCTAGGTAACTATATTACTGAGTATGATGGGATGCAGTAATTTCATGGGCGTTTGAGAAAATGTTCCTAATGTGGAAATTTTCCTAATGTAGGAAATGTTGTAATGTAGCTTCCTATACTGAAGAGTGACAGATTTGCAGTATGACATTTAAGTTTAGTAAATATATCTTTTCAAATACAAAATCTTACACTTGAATGAGATCCATTTCACAAATTGGTTTTAATGTATATTTCTAATTTATTCTGATATGTGAGATAGGTATCATTTGGTCTATCTCTTCCCATTTTCTCTGTCTTTCATATATTAAAATCTAGATTATATTACATCAACCCTAGACGAATTTAATAAGTTATTATTATTCTATATTAGTTACTAAGATAGGGTTGGCCTGGGGCACCACCACTATCACCAGTATTATCATTGTTAATGCTTTCTAATGGTAACTTAAAATGTTTTTATTTATTCTTTGAGAATAAATCTTATATCTTTTTATTATATTTACACACGCCTAGCTCCTCTCAGATCCTACCTCCCCAATTACCCAACTTCATGTATTTTCTCTTAAAAATAAAGGTTAAAAAAAAAACCAAAACAAAACCATGGAGTCCAGTTTATATTGACCAACTGCTCCTGAGCATAGGACCTCCCTTGGAGTGTGGTTACTCATTAAAGAAAACCAACTTTCCTTTTTTCAGCAGCTACCAGTTGCCAGTAGCTCTTTGGCTAGTTGTAGGACTTCCCCTATGCTGTTATTTTGTCTGACTTGTGTTATCACAGTCTTTGTGATTCCATGTGTGCATCTGCCCTTAAAAATTACTATTGGGGTGTACATATGTGCATGTTTGTACATGCATGTGTGTGTGTCTACGTGTGTGTGTGTGTGTGTGTGTGTGTGTGTGTGTGTGTGTGTGTGTGTGTGTTTTGGGACTTTAAAGAAAGAAATTATATTTTATTATGTATGAGTTATATATTTCTATCCTTTTACTATTTTTAAAATGGGTAAACATTTTGCAGTCTGGTAACATCTTGAATGTGAAGAAAGTTAAATATTTTGAGACTAACAAAAGCCTTTAGGTCTTAGAGGATGACGTATTTGGCAGAATAGTAAAACATTTAAGACAGAGCATCCAATCGTGAACTCTGTGGTGTGCTAGAAAAATGATAAATCCATTTGGTGACTGACAGGACTTAAGAATGATATAAAGAAGAGGTAGTTTGAATTTATTTTATGAGAGACTACCCAAGGGCTTAGAAAAGGAGAAAGTATGGTATGTTTTAAGAGGTTGAGTTTCTTGATCTCTATTTGGAAACAAAAGGCCACATTGGAAGAAGAATTAAGGGAGGGAAATTTATGCTATTTTGAAGTAATTGTTCTTTTAACTGGAAGGAAAAGAAGTTAAAGTAGAGCTGCTAAAAATTGGTTATTTAATTTTAGGGGTGGAATGTATAGTTACAAGATAAGGAGCCGGGATTTCTTAGCATGTTTGACCAGGACTACAGCACCTGTTACCTGAGACCAGGTGTTGTGGAGTAGGAAGGTAAATTTGAGCTTTGAGCAGTAGTTTTCTTTCTGTCAGACATACCGTAGAAGAGCAGAAATGTAGGTGGAGAGGCCAAAAGAGTAGCAAGGGTGGTGCCAAAGATTTAGGGAGGCATGTGAAGATTAATTGATTCATAAGAGGAAGAGTATTATAAAGCTGGTTAACAAAGCTTTTTAACAGTTTGAAATATGCTTCACATGAACCAATATCTGTTCAATTGAAAAGTATATAATGCAGTGGCTTCCAGATGGCCATGGCTTTGTGTAACTGTTACTATAGTTTTAAAATAATTTTACCATTCTTATAAGCATTGTCATTAGGATTTGATGTAATTTCACTGAATCTGTACATCAAATGTTTGGATGATACTAACATCTTAATATTGACAGAAAATCACTAATCTCAAAGGGGAATAAGTAGTTGTTATTCTGGAGCCAAATGTGAGTGACTGTGGCTGTGGAACACAGATTTAAGTTATCTCAAATTCCATATTCCAATATGGCAACAGTGTGAAGAAATTTTTATAGTAACAGAACAAAGAAGAGTAAATTAAGGTACTTTCCAAATTCATTAATGATGGGAACATGAAGATCTATCTGAAAACTCTTATTAACCTTTTGGATAGTGGAAGAGCCCACTAACTGTTTGATATAACGGCCATATTGCTAACATTCCAAAAGGATTTTACCTGTTAGCAATACGGATGTTATATCAAACAGTGAGGACAAGTAATGGCTTCAATAGGTTTATAGTCACCCACAATAAACTGGAAATAGAGGTACATGCCTTTAATCCCAGCACTTGGGAGGTAAAGGCAAGTGGATCTCTGTGAGTTTGATGCCCGCCTGTTCTACATAAGAGTTTTAGGACAGCCAGGGATACATAATGAGACCCTGTCTCAAAAAAAAAAGAAAAAAAAAAAAAGAAAAAAAAAAGAAAAAAGAGGCGCACCCACTCACAATAAATTGTAATTAGGCTATTAGGCTATGCAACCTCTCCACAGTTATGGCAGTTGTAATTAGTTAATTAGACATGCAGAAGGTTCAGTTAACGGTGATTTTGTTAGTACTGCCTGTAACATGGAATGTCTTTCTGCTTATGTAGGTCTTTCATTTCTTTAAACAAGACTGTAATTTTTCAGTGTTCAAGTTTTGTACCTCCTTTAGATTTATTTCTAGGTATGTTATTCTTTAGATTCTGTTGTAAGTAGAATAGCTGACTTGATTTCTATTTTGGGTCATTTATTCCAGATGGGATCACAGGTAATTTTTCTGTGTTTATGTCATATGCTGTAACCTTGCTGAAATTTTTGGCTGTAGTTCATTTATTATGGATTCTTTTTTGTTTTCTATGTGTAGGTTCATTTAATCAATATATAGTTTTACTTCTTTCCATTTCAATTTTGATGACGTTATTCGTGTGTGTGTGTGTGTGTGTGTGTGTGTGTGTGTGTGTGTGTGTGTGTGTGTGTTTCAACTTTAGTATCTTGTTCAATAACAGTGGTAAATATTGATGAATATTACTTTAACTATGTTACATTTGTTTATGCTGTGGAATATTACTCTGTGTAAAGGTGTGTTGCATTTGTTTATGCTGCATTCCTTTAAAGATTTCAACATGTGTTGCTTTGCCACCTAAGGCACCTGATTGGTCTAATAAAAAGATGAACATCCAATAGGTAGGCAGTAGAGGCATAGGTGGGGCTGGTAGGCAGAGAGAGTAAGTAGGAGGAAGAATCTAGGCTGGGATGGGCAGAAAGAGAAGAGAACAAGGGAAAAAAAGAGGGAGACACCCAGGACCAGCTAGGCAGTCTGCCTCCAGCCAGCCAGACAAGAAGTAGGACATACAGAATGAAAGAAAGCTAAAAAGTTCTTGAGGCAAATGTAGATTAAGAGCCAGTGGAACAAGCCTAAATTAAGACTGAGCATTCAAATTAATAATAAGTTTCCATGTCATGATTTGGGAGCTGGTTGGTGGCCTGAAAGAAAGCCTGCTACAGATAAAAATGGGCACCTTTGTCTTTTTTCTTGATGTTTGAAGGAAAGCTTCTAGTTGTGGTTAAAAATGTCCTTTATTATGGTCCCCTTTGCTAGTTTCCTGAGTGGTTGTTTTTAGCACTCACTTTTTTTTTATATGTGGGTATTGTCAGATGCATTGTTTTCATCAGTTGATAATGTTGTGTTTGTAATTTCTTCTAGTAACATGTATTATATTGGTCTTATGTTGAATATCTTTGTGTTCTTTTTGATAAATCCCACTTGGTCATGGTATATAATCCTTTTAGTATGTTGTCAGTTAGACTTTGTTGAAGGTTTTTGAGACAGGTCACATGAGGCCCAGGTAGGCCTGGGATTTATGTAGCTGAGGATGATCTTAACTTGTGATCTTTCTGCCTCTGCTTCCTAGTGCTGGGATTATAAGTGTATGCTGCAGATTGATAGCGTGCTTGTGATCAAACACAGGGCTTTGCCCCGACTAGGTAGGTACTGTAATCATCTGGGCTACATCCCCAGTCACAATGCTGGCTTTATAGAATGAGTCATGGGAGTGTTTTCCTCCTTTTAAATTTTGGGGAAAAAATTAGAAAGAAATTAGTCTGGATTCTATGAATGTTTAATAGAAATCACCAACGAAGTCACCCGTTTTGGATTTTATTTTCTTGGACATTTAAATTACAGATTTACCAGGTTTGCTGATTTTTTTTTTCCATGTGAGTTAGTTTAGGTGAAATTTGTGTGTTTCTAAGGGTTAGTCGATTCATATTTGCTATCTAGCTTGTTGCCAGTTACTCATAATTTTCTCTTGCAATCCATCTTATTTTTGTAAGTTTGGCAGTAATGCTTTTATTTCCACTGGTGATTATAGTTTGTTGCCCTCACCTCCCCTTTATAAACCAAACCAGTCTTAAGGATTACCTTTTTTTTTTTTTCTTTTTCTTTTTCAAGACAGGGTTTCTCTGTATAGCTTAGGAGCCTCTCTCCTGGCACTCACTCTGTAGACCAGGCTGGCCTCGAACTCACAGAGATCCACCTGCCTCTGCCTCCCAAGTGCAAGGATTAAAGGCCTGAGCCACCACCACCTTGCAAGGATTGTCAGTTTTGTTCAACTGTTTGAAGCACCAGCTTTGGATTTTGCTGGTTCTTTCTGTTGATCTTTAGTTTCTTAATTTTTATCATTTCTTTCCTCTGATCCCTTTGGAATGAACTTAAACTAGCTCTTCTTTTAGTCTTTAAAGCTAAGTTATTGAATTGAAATTTGTTTATTGCAAGTCAACAATGTCTTAACTGAACACTATGACTCCAGTATGCTGTATTCTCATTTCTGTTTATCTCTAATTTCTAATTTCCTTTGTGATTTCTTCTTTGACCAACTGGATGACTTGTTCCATTTCCACACATTTGTCTAATTTCTGATTTTCCTTCTGTTATTGAAGATAGCTTATTTCTTTGTAGCCAGAACAGATGCTATGTATGAGTTCAGCCTTTATAAGTTATTGAGACATAATTTGTAGTAAACATATGGTCTTTCTTAAAGAATTTTCTATGCATGCCTGAGGTGAGTGTATAGTTTTGTGTTTTGTTTCGTGTTCTCTCTCATGTCTATCACTCTGCATTCACACTTGTACATACATAGCTGAGTTCTTGTTGAATTATATTATTGTTTTCTTACTGATCTTCTTTCTAGATGTTCTGTCCAGTATTGAAAGTATGGAATATTAGCCGGGTGGTGGTGGCACACGCCTTTAATCCCAGCACTCGAGAGACAGAGAGGCAGGCGGATCTCTGTGAGTTCAAGACCAGCCTGGACTACAAGAGCTAGTTCCAGGACAGCTTCCAAAGCCATATTGAGATCACCATTTTATTGTATAATTTTGTTTTATTTAATTGTTAGTGTTATTATTTATATGTGTATATTTTAAGGCTGATTATTGGTATATTTCCTAATCTAATCTTGGACTTAAGTGATGTTTCTACTTTAGCCTTCCAGTTAGCTAGGACTATAGGCATGTACCTCTGTGTTTGGATTAATCATGATACTGTAATCTACATACTTATGCTATTATGTTATATGTTATATCTTTTTTCTCTTTAATTTCTTCTGTATTCTTTTTGTTTTGTTTTGTTTTTGAGACATGGTTTCTCTGTGTAGTTTTGGAGCCTATTCTGGCACTCACTATGTAGACTAGGCTGGCCTTGAACTCACAGTGATCCAACTGCCTCTGCCTCCCTGAGTGCTAGGATTAAATGCATGAGCCACCAACGCCCGGCTCTTCTGTATCTTTTATTTCTGACAAGTTTTGTAGTGAATTATTTTGATAGCCATTCATTTCCTATTTGTATTTTTAAATTTCTTCTTTATGGTTAACATGAACACTACTATTAACATATTAAATTTATAGTAGTCTGTTGAAACTGATGCAAATATAACTCCTATAGTGAACCAATTTGTACTCCATTCTTTTTTTTTTTTTTTTTTTTTTTTTTACTTTGCTGTTGTCATAAAGTATATCTTTTTAAAAATTAGTTGATAATTTTCTGGTGGTTTGAATAAGAATGGCCCCCATGGACACATACTTGAATGCTCAGGGAGTGGCATTAACAGGTGTGGCCTTGTTGGAGGAAGTGTGCCACTGGGCGTGAGCTTTGGAGTTTCAGAAGCTCAAGCCAGGCTCAGTGATCACTCTCTTTTCAGTGATCACTCTTTTCCTGCTGCCAGCATCAAGTCTGCCTGCATGCCACCCTGCTTCCTTCCATGATGATAATGGATTAAACTTCTGAAATGTAAGCCAGCCTCAATTAAATGCTTTTCTTTATGAGAGTGGCTGTGGTCATGGTACCTCTTCACAGCAATTGAACATTAACCAAGTCAAGATTTATACAGCATAATTTGATCATACTCAACCCCTGAAGCTCTTTCCACATTGACTCCTTCCTTCTCTATCCACCCAATTTTGTGTCCTTTTCCAAATAAGGAAAGAAAGAAAAGAAAAGCAAAAAAACCTTTCAAGACTAATTTATGCAGCCTAAAAATATTTTTGGATATGTGAAATTCCACTGGAGTTTGGTTACTTATCAAGGACTAAATTCTTAGAGAAAACCAACTCTTCCTTTCACAGTAGGTAACAATTGCTAATTGCTTCACAGCTTAGGGTGTAATTGTACGTCTGACTTCTCTCCATGCTGGTCTAGTTTGGGCAGGCACAGGTTTTCTGTATGCTATCATGTTCACTGTGAGTTCATATGTGCAGCTGCCCTGATGTAATTAGAAGATGTTGCCTTGTCATCATCCACCTCCTTTGGCTCTTACATTGTTTTCTTTTCTTCTTCCAAAATAGTTTATAGATTTGCATTATGTAGTTCATCATTCTTTGTGCCTTGGCTAGTTGTGAGCCTCTACTGCAAATACAAGTTTCTCAGATGATAGTTGAGAGATGCATGATCTGTAGGTCATTAGGCTTAATACTGTGCCATTTATTAGAGTAATGCTAGTAGGTCCTCCCCTAGAATCTATGACTTGTTCTTGATTCAATAAGATGCTAGTTAGAGGTTTAATTTCATGGAGTGGGACTCAAGTTCAGTCAGAAATTGGATGGTTACTCCCATGATGTTCAGGCCAATATTGGACCAGTGGGCGTGCCTTGCTGGGCCAGTCATTACTAAAGCTCATAGAGTTTATAGCTGGGACCACTCCCCACTCCCAGTAGTTTGCATAATACTTTATAGCACTATCAAAGTTAACCAGTAGGGATGAACCTTCCAGGTCTTTATCATCTTGACTTCATCATATTTTATGACGCAAGCATATGGAGTCTTTAGTAGTAGTATCTTATTGTCAACTTCTGGAGGGTAACCAAGAACAGTGGCAATAGCCTGTAATATTTGATAATATTTGATAAGAGATATAATTGCTTCTATATAATCTCATAGCTTCAAAAGTAGTAACAGATTCTGGGCATTGTGACTTTTTTTTTAAAGCCAGTTAGTCTCTGGTATCTAGTAAGGGTGTTGTTACTGTGTAATAGGGTTAGTCCATTTTGACTCTTCTTCTCTCTGTGTGTGTGACTGTGTGTGAGAGAGAGGGGAGGGGGCAGACAGACAGAACTTAGGAAGCTTCAGTAATAGGTTTCCATATGCCCTTTTCAAAAGGTGTATTATTATTATTATTATTATTATTATTATTATTATTATCATTATTATTTATTTTGGTTTTTCAAGACAGGGTTTCTCTGTGTAGTTTTGGAGCCTATCCTGGCACTTGCTCTGGAGACCAGGCTGGCCTCGAACTCACAGAGATCCGCCTGCCTCTGCCTCCCGAGTGCTGGGATTAAAGGCGTGCGCCACCAACGCCCGGCCTCAAAAGGTGTTGTTATGTCTCCCTGTATTCTTTTCTCTGCCCTACCCTCTGCTCCCCAACCATAGTTTAACACTTCCTATTGCATTATTCCCCTTTAACTCTTTATATTAATGCTTTTTATTTCAACTATATAGAACATTTCTTCCCATGGCCTCCTGTAGCATGAATTGTCTTTGGACTTAATAATAAAAACTCAGTCAGTTATGAAGGGGTGAAAGCTGAAGGATCACAAGAGCAGAGTGGCCAGCCACTAGAGTTCTTACCTCTACCAATGCTCAGATCAAAAGGGCTATCCTGTCCTCAGACTGCTTCCTCAGACTGCATCCTCAGACTGACTGCTTGAGAGTGCCTGCTGCTCAGACTGCCCCAGGCTGACTGCTGCTCAGACTGCACTGTGCTCCATCTCCTCTGGCCTTATATTCTTCTTTCCATCCAGCATATCACTCCTGCCTCCACCTCTCTAGTGTTGAGATTAAAGGCATGTGATCCCAAGTACTGGAATTACCTTTGTGTGAGCTCTGTTTCTTTTAGACAGGTTCAGTCTTGTGTAGCCCAGGGTGGTCCTGAACTCACAAAGATCAATTTGTCTTTCTCCTGAGTGCCAGATTTAAAGGTGTGTGCCACCACTGCCTTGCCTCTATGGCTAACTAGTGCCTTAGCTCTGCACTCTGATCTTGAGGCAAGCCTTATTTGTTATAAACAAAGTATCACCACAGCCTCCTACTGGTTTACTGGCACCTTTGAGTATTCCAAATGAAATATACATATCTGAAGATTTGAAGCTAAGCTCTTAGATGAGAAAATGTGAAATTTGTCTTTCTGGGTCTGAGTTACCTCACTCAGAGTGACTGTTTCCATTTCTATCTATTTACTTACAAATTTCATTTTTCTTAATAGTTGAATAATATTCCATTGTGTAGATATGCCATATTTTTATTATCAATTCATCAGTTGATGAACATTTAATCTATTTCCATTTCCTGGCTATTGTGAGTTGAGCAGTGAGGAACATGGTTGAGCAGTTATTTATAGAATACAAAACAGAGTGTTTTGTGTATATGTTTGTCTTTGTGTTCTATTGCTGTGATTAGACACCATGAAAATGGTAACATGTATTTAAAAAAAAACCATTTAACTGGTGCTTGCTTTCAGTTTCAGAGGTTTAGTATATTATTGTTACAGTGGGGAGTATGGTGGCACACAGGCAGACATGGTGCTAGATGAGCTGAGAGTTCTACATCTGAATCTGCAGGTAGCAGGAAGAGAGAGACACAGGGCCAGGCTTGAGCATTTGAAACCCCAAATGCATCCCCACTTCCTCCAACAAGGCCACACCAATTCCAACAAGGCTATACCTCCTAATCACTGTCAAGTCTCACCACTCCCTATGACCAAACATTCAACTGTATGAGCCTGTGGGGGCCATTCTTATTCTAATCACCAAATTCTGCTCCCTGACCACCATAGGCTTGTGATCAAATAATGCAAAAATGCATTCAGTCTAACTTCAAAAGTCCCCATAGTCTGTCACAGTCTCAACACTGTTTAAAAGTCCAAAATTCAACATTTCTTTAGAGAGTCATGGCAGTCTCTTAACTGTAATCTCAATCAATGACATCGGATATATATTACCATTCCAAAAGGGAGGAAATTGGACTAAAGCAAGGCCTAAAAAAAGCTGAGCAAATTCCAGACTCTGTATCTCCATGTCTGATGTCAAAGTGTTCTTTAGATCTCCAACTCTTTTCAGCTTTGTAGACTGCAACATTTCTTTCTCTTGGTCTGGTTCCAGCCCTTCATTTTTCTATAATTCCTATTTGAAAGTTGGAACCTTATTTGGGTGGGGTCTTCCCCTAAGGTCACCCATTCCATTTAGTTTCCAGCTTTTCCTTATACTTCCTCCTGGTATTCCTTTTCTCCTCAAACCGTACATTTTTTTTTTTCTGTATTGCTCAGCTTGCATTATCAGCTTTTTATAATGGATCTGCATAAGACTGGCCACTAATAAGCATACAACACATTCAATACTAGGCTGTTTTGATATCTTCTCTGCCAATGCTGCTAGTCCAAAACTTAGTGCCCTCAGGCAGTTTTTTTAGACAAGGGCAGTAAGCAGTCACAGTTTTCACTAAAATAAAACAAGGATGATCTCTAGGCCACTTGCTAATAATCTCTGAAACCTCTTGGGCTGTGCTACCATAGTCTTCATTTCCCTCAGCACCACTGTCTTCGCTTCACCTATTAGTAATGGCCCATTAAGCTTTACTTAAAGTATTCAACTGCCTTCCTAATCCAAAATCCCAAAATCCACATTCTACCAAGAAGCATGGTTAGGCTTATAACAACAATCTCCCAGTCCCTGGTACCAACTTCTATCTTAGTCAGTGTTCTGTTGCTGTGAAGAGACACTGTGGCCATGGCAACTCTTATAAAAGAAAGCATTTACTTGGGGGCATGATTACTGTGTCAGAGGTTTCGTCCATTATTGTCATGGTGGGAAGCGTGGTGGCGTGCATGCAGAGATGGTGCTGGAGAGCCTATATGGGGTCATCTCTATTCAAACCACCATACTGGGTCTTTTGTATTTCCATATGAAATTTAAGATTTGTGTTTTCAATTTCTCTGAAGAATTGCATTGAAATTTTGATGGGGACTATGCTAAATCTGTATATTGCTTTTGATAGGATGCTCATATTCACAATATTAATTCTGCCAATCTATGAATATAGGAGGTCTTTGCTTTGGTATTTTGTTTGTTTGTTTTCAGTTTCTTAAAGTTTCAGTGTACAAGTCTTTCACAACTTATGTTTATTCTAAGACCTACCTTCCTCCCTCCCTCTTTACTTCCCTCCCTCCCTTTTTTGAGTGAATCATGAATGGTATTGTTTCCTTTTTTTTTTTTTTTCTTCTTCTTCTTCTTGGTGGTTTGTCATTTGTATATAGGAGGGCTACTGATTTTTGTTAATTTTGTATCATGCTACTTTGCTGAATATAGTTATCAGCTATTGGTGTTTTCTGATGTAACCTTTATGGTCTTGTATGTGTAGAATTGTATCATCTACAAATTAGGATGCTTTGACTTTTTCCTACTTGTATCTTATTCACGTGTCTTATTGGTCTAGCTAAGATCCCAAGTACTGTGCTGAACCTCTTGTTCCTGATTTTAGTGGAAATATTTTAAAATTTTGTTCATTTAGGATGATGTTTGCTGTGGGATTCTTAGCTATTGCCTTTATTAATATCCCTGAATCCATGTTCTCTCCAGGCTCTTCATTATGAGTAACTGTTGGGTTTTGTCAAAGGCCTTTCTACATCTAGTGAAATATGATCATGTGGTTTAAACACTTAGTCTATTTATATGGTAGATTACATTTATTGATTTAGATATGGTGAACCGTCTCTGGCCCTCTGTGCAGAAGCTGACTTGATCAAGATGGATATTCTTTTTTGATGTAGTCTTCAATTCATTTTGCATGTATTTTATTGAGATTTTGTATCCGAGTTCGTCAGAGATAATGACCTTTCTTTTTTTGGGGATTTTGGTTATCTTTGTCTGGTTTTACTCTCTGGGCAATACTGACTTTGTAAAAGGAGTTTGGGGATATTCTTTACTTTTCAGTTTTTTGGAATATTTCTAGAAGTAGTAGTAGTATTTCTTCTTTGCAAGTCTGATAGAATTCTATATTGGGCTCTTTTGAGTTGGGAGTGTTTTAATTACTGCTTGTATTTCACTGACTGTTATGGATCTATTTATAGTATTTATTTCATCTTTATTTAACTTTGTTACATTTTTCATTCTTTCCCCCCCATAATTTCCAATTTGGTGGAATACAAACTATTAAAATATATTCTTAGATTCTCTGAATTTTCTCACTGTCAGTTATAATCTCTCCTTTTTCATCTGTTTTATTGATTTAGATTATTTTTCTTTATTAGTTTGTCTTTAAAAGTACCAATTCTTTGTTTTATTGATTTTTTTTTTGGTTGTTGCTTCTGTTTCATGGATTTCAGATTTGATTTTGATTATTTTTTTCCTACCTACTTTTGAGCGTGGCTCCCCAACCCCCAGGGCCTTCAGCTGCATTGTTAGGTTATTAATTTGAGATCCCTTGAGCATTTTGATGTAGGCTCATAGTTCTCTTATGGCTGCTTTCATTGAGACACATTAATTTCAATGTCATATTTTTATTTTCTTCTAGGAATTTTTCAATTTTCTTCTTGACTTTTTCCCTTCACTCATTTTGATTTAGTCATATATCATTTAATTTCCATGTATTTGTGTCCTGTCTGCCTTTTGTTGTTAAGCTCCAGCTTTAATTCATAGTGATCAGATAGAATGTAAGATAGCATTTCATTTCTCTGTATTTAATCCATGGTGGTCAGATAGAATGTAGGATAGCATTTCATTTCCCTGTATTTAATTCATGGTGGTCGGATAGAATGTAGGATAGCATTTCATTTCCCTGTATTTAATCCATGGTGGTCAGATAGAATGAAGGATAGCATTTCATTTCCCTGTATTTAATCCATGGTGGTCAGATAGAATGTAGGATAGAATTTCCATTTCCCTGTATTTGTTGAGACTTGCTTTGTGTTCTGATATATGTTTTATAGTCTTATGAGATGGTGAGAAAAGTGTGTATTGTTTAGTGTTGGGAGGTATGTTGTATGGGTATCTGTTAGGTCCATTT
Organism: Cricetulus griseus; assembly: GCF_003668045.3. Taxonomy (NCBI): domain Eukaryota; kingdom Metazoa; phylum Chordata; class Mammalia; order Rodentia; family Cricetidae; genus Cricetulus; species Cricetulus griseus. The sequence goes on from NW_023276806.1 coordinate 252,095,633, forward strand.
GATTTATGTTGTCATTTAACTCTAGTGTCTATTTAGTTTTACAAGATAATCTGTCTATGGATGAGAGTGGAGTATTGAAATTACCTACTGTCACTGTGTTAGGGTTTTAAGTCTAATAGTGTTTCTTTTATGAAATTGGCTTCTCTTATGTTTGATATAGATGTGCTTCAGATTGTAATACACTGTTGTTGGATTTTGCCTTTAGAGACCTGAATGTTCTGTTCTTTTTTTGTTTCTTTGTTTGTTTTATACATTTTCTTTAAGTGATCAAATTCCTTCACCTTGTCTTCAAGACCTGATATTCTCTCTCCTACTTCATCCACTCTACAAAGTGTGGGGTGTGTGTGTGTGTGTGTGTGTGTGTGTGTGTGTGTGTGTGTGTGTGTGTGTGTGTGTTACATATTATGTTCATAGATTTGTAATTATTTTAAAAAATTATGTAGTGTATTACTTCTTACAACATTGTAAGAATACCCAGAAGTTATGGGAGAAAAAATGTATTATGACTCATGGTTTCAGAGCAATTTCATTATATCAAAGAAAGAATAATGACTGGAATGTCTGCATCTGTGGTAGTGGACGTATGTGGCAGAGCTATTAACAGCAGAATAGGAGGTAAGTCAAGAAAAGAATGAAGTAACTTTCAGAGGCTGTCTCTATTGATCTAATTTCACTGATTGGACTCTACCATCTAAGAGTCTAAAGCCTTCAGAATAGTGCCACAGGTTGTGCTCTAGTTAAAAACATGAACCTGTTGAGAACTTGTTTTTATGTTTGCCCATGTGAGCTGGAGATAATTTCTTTGTAAGGTTTATAGTAGAGTTTTTTTTTTTCTTCTCTTTTTCCATTTATACTTAAGCTTTTAGACTTACTTGTAGAACATATGTTGTGCTAGTAGTTCTGCTAATTTATGTTTTATTTGTAATTTAATTCTCCCTTATTTTTGAAGCACAATTTTGCCATATATAGAATTCTTTTATACTTCTGGACATTGAAATTTAATTTGATTTTTAAAAATTGGTAGTTATGTTAGGGTACAAAGTCACTGTTTCTTACTAGTTGGATATGATCATTATCATTGTGAGATAGTGTATGAAGCTCTCCTGCATTAAATGAGGGAATCCATGCAGGTATGGGTGGTGGGGAAGCAGCCTTTGGAAGAGACGAGAATGAAAACCTGATGCAGATTGACTTCATTAACTTGGATCAGACTTTGGGGAGTCTATTGCCAGGCGGTTCATTGTCAGCATATTTAAAACACAGTGCAGTCTGAGAGAAGGTTTCCAGACAACTGTTGGTTCATTTCTAGGTGCACAATAAAGCTTAAGGTGTGACTATATAGGGATTCTTTTACAAAGTACATGTGACCATAAGGGTAGGTTCTATAGCTAAAAGGCCTAGAATCTAGTATCGCCTTGGCCGATAGCATACATGTCAGCAGGTCATAAAGTACGTCTCCCTTAGAGATGGGTGGGGAGGGAAGTGTTTAAGGATCAAGCAGAGATAGATGAGCAATATAAGAAAACTGAGATGTCAGAAAGGAGCCAGGGGAAGACCTCTTGGTATAACTAAGACAGTTTAAAGTTGGGATGTGCTGCAGAGAGATTGTTAAGAGCATTAGCAATAGCATAAAACAAGTGCTTGTCAAAAATGGTTAAGAAGGGCTCTTGCTTTAGAATTGGGAGATGGTGTAGGTAGCTAGAAATAAGTTGATAGCTACTATAAGAAAATTACTGGTTCTGTATTTACTCATTTGGCTTTTTAAGTACTGGTTATAGGATTCATTGACTTGCATGGGATTATGGTGGGGTTTCTCTTAATTGAATTGTTTTTTACACTGTTTAGTGTATTTTTTTGGTTGACATATATTTGGTTGGTTGATCCTGTTGAAAGGTTCAGGCTTTAATGCTGATTGGCTCTACCTCTTTAAGAGACAGACCCTGCCCCCTGACAACAGTCAGGGCACTCACAGGGATGTGCCATCACCACATCACCCACAGCGCATTTACAGCCAGTGTGAGGACTCTGGACATGCATGGAACCTCAGTGCGCATGTGCAGTCTTCCCTTTAGAAGTTCCAACTTACCTGCTTCACTCTCTCTCTGCTTCTTCTTCGCTCTCTCTCTACACTCTCTACACTTCCCTCTCTGCTTCTGCTCTTCTCTTTTCTCGGTCTCTCTCTGCCTCTCTATGGCGACCGGCCATGGCGGTCAGCCATTTACCATGTTTCTCTTCTCCTTTAGTCTCCCTACTCTTCCAGGCCTATAATAAACTGCTTAATATGTCTCTTAATCTTATGTCTCATCTGCCTCTTTTCTTCTTTATTTCTAATTTAAGCAAAAACATAACACCTGTCTCCAAGAATCTTCAGAGTGCAATGCTATCCATGTCTGGAAACTAAATCTCTCATGAGACCCTTTGCTTCTTCCCTTTATACCTCCCTAGTGCTGGAATTAAAGGTGTGAGCTCTGTTTCTCTTTTATTCTGATTCACTCTTGTATAGCCCTGGGTGGCCTTGAACTCACAGAGATCCATCTACCTGTCTCCCAGGTCCTGGGACCAGGTCCTGGGATTAAAGGTGTGTGCCACCACTGCCCAGTTTCTATAGCTAACTAGTGTGGCTGGTTTGCATTCTGATCCTCTAGACAATCTTTATTAAATCATACATAATGTATCACCACACGTCGAATTTTCAGTGCATAACTGTTAGGATCATGGGCTATTCTTCATGATAAATTGGATCCAGCTGATTTTCAGTAGCTTGAAGACCTTAGATGTTAAGGATAGAAGTTGTACTTTGTTAGTTTCTCTTACAAAAAGATCTATAAAATAGAGCTGGGGCAATCAGTCATGGTCATAAAAAAATAAGGAATGTGTTCAGAGAGATGACTCCACAGTTATGTGTACTTGCTGCTCCTGTAGAGGATGCTGGTTCAATTCCCATGTAACAGCTCACAACCACCTTTGACTCCGGTTTGAGGAGATCCAACACCTTCTTCTGGTCTCCTTGGGCACTGCACATTCACGGTGCCCTTACATACATGCAGACGAAACTGTCATATACATAAAACAATGGTAATTGTTAAGGAAAAAACCAAACAAGGAACTGGTATGTGTGGAGAGCAAAGTGAAGCCCATTTCCAGAGAAGTTCTCACACGATGGAATGATGTAAGTTTGGCTTTTATAGTTCCTGACTTCCAGTCCTGTGTGAAGATCATTTGTAATTCCTGTTCCTAGTGCTATTAACACTTCTTACCAGTTCTTTTTCTTTTTTAAGTGTTCATTTTTTATTAAGTATATTTGTTTTTTGGCAGTTTCATACCTGTACTTCATTCTCATTACTCTTACCAGCTGCCTGTGATCTCTTGGTTTTCCCCAATGCCTGCGAACCCCCCACCTCTCTACAAAGCATTCCCACATTCATGGCTCTTAGTGTTTTGGGGCTGGGAACCATCCTCTGGAGTCTGACAAACTCACCAGTAAGGTACATAGCTGAAAATAGTGACTGCCCCTCCTGCTGGCATTGTTAGCATCCAGTAGTTTAAAAGGTGGTGGAGCTGTGTACGCTCCGTCCCTAAGTTCTGCTGAACTGTTAACAGCAGACACTTCGAGATGGTGATCCTAATAGTCTTGCCCAAAAGATAGCATTTGCAACCTTCTCCCTATCTACTGTCTCGTAATGTTCTTTCCACCCCTTCTGCATTCGCTGAATTTTGAAGTTTTCCCCAAAGACTGAGGCTGAGAGTATCAATGTGTATGGATGGATATATTTGAAAGCAATTTATCCAAATAAAGAAGTGATTTTTTTTTGACTAGGTTTATAATGTTAGATGGTCCCTCCTTTAGAGGAGGCCTCAAATCCATTTAAAGATTGTTTTCTCTTTTACACCATTAGGCAGGCACATCTTGACTCTAGTATGTTGGCATTGTAGTTTTCAGAATTCATAGCTTGGGAAGTTTGTTGATGTCTTTTCTCTTAATAGTATCCTCCATTGCACCTTCTGACACCATCAAAGCTAGCCAGCAGGGAGAAAATGTCTACTTAGTTTCATCTTGATTTCTCTGTATCATGTATTCATGTTGTGTAGTATCTTGAGCAATAGTACTTTTTTTACTGGTAGGCACCCAAGAATGATGGTAAATATATGTTTGGGGGTGGGAGGGCTTGTGTCACCTACCTTAGTAAGATTTTTGTTTAATAACCTATGACTTCTATGAGCAAGCAGCTTTACCTAGCCAGTCAGGCTATCTCTCTTCTAATATTTTTAAAAAGGTCATTTTAAAAATTGGCCTATAAATCTACAGTCTAGATTTCTATATGGATTTTTCATACACTTTTAATTTTGGGTAACATTTCCTCTCCATCTGTGCCTTATCCCTTCTTATACTTTTCTAGAGAACCTTGTCACAGGCAAACCTCTTTTTAAACTGTGACACAATTTCTTTTGGTTATATGAGAGAAATTCTTGAGTGTGCAAAACAGGAAATGTGTTGAAGAACATTTTGTAGAACATTGTGACAAACAAATAACTGAGTTACTCAGATATACATCAGCTAGGGTAAAGTGCATGAGCTGTGGCCTGTTCACCTACTGAGGTGGTATAGAGCAGTGCAGTGGATGTCCTCCAGGCATGGAGTCCACATCAGGTATTTAAAACAGTGTTTAGTGTAACTGGACATTGTTGACATGTCCACTACATTAAATGTGAAACTTCAACACAGAGTAACAGCTGAGCATATTGTTTAATTGTGTGTGTGTGTGTGTGTGTGTGTGTGTGTGTGTGAGTGTATAGTGAAAAACTAAGAGAATAGTTAAGAAAAATCCAGTATGGTGTTAATTAGCTATGTGTTTATGGGGCAGGATAGATTCTGGGAGGAACAAAGTGAAAGGTAAGAGATTTTGGAGATGGTTTAGTTCTTAGGTTCAGAGACTGATTTATCACTTTAATTGTATACTTAATACATTATTCTTTTGCTTGCTTCAAGGATTTTATAATGTAAGTTTAAAACCTTTAAGATGTATTTATTATAAAGATACTTTACATAGAATTAAAATTCACAGGACAAAACCCTTAGAACTTCTAAAATGGAAATAACCACTAGTCTTGAAATCCAGCATTCTGTCCAGACATGTCTCTTTTTTTTCTCTTGTCATTTTCTAAGATTCAAAACCTCAGTACTATTTCTTTCACTTTGATCCTTACATTAACTTAATAGCGCTAAGAATATTATAGTAGAGTTTTACATAAGTATTTCCTTATGGAATAAATAAATAAATAAATAAATAAATAAATAAATATAGTCTTTCCCCTATGTTTTCCTGTTTATACTAGTAAGACGGCAATATATTAAGATTAATTTCCTGCATTGTTTTTCTGTGTAGGGTCTTCATCTGGATTTCTGGACCCTAATATGCCTTTGTTCAGATTGACCTCCCTTTTTGTGTTTCTAAAATGTATCTTTGGTCATTCTGTACATTTCGCCAGAAACTTTTTCTTTTGGTTTTTCGAGACAGGGACTCACAAAGATGCGCCTGCCTCTGCCTCCGAGTGCTGGAATTAGAGGCGTGCACCACCACCTGGCCTCTCCAGAAACTTTTAATGATTGCTTAGTATAGAATGTTGAAGTAGATCTTTAGATTGTGTACCAGACCTCTATAATTTGATTTTCATTTTCAACACAGGCCAGTACTTTGCTATTCATTCATCTGTTTCCTTCTGGCCTTTCTGTGCTGGAACAACATGAGCAATATGGAGAGATGGTGTGTTGGGGATGTTTTTATTATTCCTTTTTTTTTTTTTTTTGTATTTGGAACATTCAGAGACTTTAGGACAGTGATTCTCAAATGGGCCATTTTACAACTGGAGGACATTTGGCAATATCTGAAAACATTTTTGTCAAACATGGTATGTATTATTGACATCTACTAGATAGACTTCAGAGCTATTGCTAAAGTTCCTACCTATAACTTTTAGAACAAGCCACAAAAATTAAGTATTACTTAGTATTAAGTGTATCTTGTAAGATGAGAAACTCTTATTGCTTTAGACAAACTACTTTCTGTCTCTTATCTCTTTCTGTTCTCTGTCTCTCTCTGTTTCTTATAGACACAGAGAGATAGATAATTGTTTAAGAATATTTGTTAAAACATTGTAACAGTGAAAAATGAGAAATAACATAAATGTTCATTAGTGGGGGAATGGATGAATAAAATATATGGATATGAGGCCCAGTACTTTATACTAATTAAGTACGATTGAATTAAATGTAGCAAATACTTTAGCATGATACCATTTATGATAATTAAAAATATATAAAATAAAACCTTATTGAATATGTAAATTAAAGATGAGAAGTGAATTTACCTACCTGTTCAGGTAGTGGACTCATTTAAACCCCACCTTCAGAGAGTGATTACTACTGAGATGATCTTAAGAGCAGGGTTCTCAACCTTTCTAATGCTGTGACCTTTTAATATGGTTCCTTATTTTGTTTTGACTTCCACATAAAATTTTCATTGTTACTTCTTAACTGTAATTTTGCTACTTTTATGCATCATAATGTAAATATCTTTGGTTTCTGATGGTCTTAGGTGATCCATAGGTTGAGAACTACTGTTCTAGAGGTTGTAAACAGGCTTCACTTCTGCCTCTATTTATTCTTTTATAATGTACAGAGAGTGAGCAGATATTCTTGTGTATTTATTTAAATTATGCATAGTATGAATTTTACTCTATAAATTTTGATTGGTGACAGTATAGATATTGTAATGGTACTATGTACAATAAAAATAGTTTTAAATTTTCAACCTGAAAAAGCACATTAGTAAATTTGCTACAAAACTTAGCATAGCATGTTTATATTTTTCCATTTCTTTCTATACAGGAAATTATTGTGACTTTTCTTTGAACAGATATGTCTTTTTGTTGTTTCTGTACCTTTTATAAGTGTAGTTGTAAATAAACTGCAGTATATATAACTGTAGTTGTAAATAAACCGAGTAACATGAACTATAAATTTGTGTTTAATTCACAAAGATGAAAACCAGTATGAAGAATTACTAAACTACTTATTTTGTTTATCTGACTTTTGAATAGTAAAATATTGATAACATAGTTTCTACTGAAGGATGTGAAATATTTCTCTTACTTAGATATTTGTTGCATTAATTTTTTATAAAAAATTTTGACTATAATAGTTTAAATAGTCCATTCAGAAACCATCAAGGAAGTCAAATTCAGTCTCTTAAAGTGATTCTAGGGACTTTATTAATAAACATACCTAGAGTTCTTGTTGACTAACGTTTTTTAAATGGGCTGCACTTGACTATACAAAATTTATAAATGTTATTGAAGAGTGAAATTGAGCCATCTCCTAGAATTCAAGGATTAGTTTTAATATAAAATAAAACATTGATAGTAAAATGAAGTGGAATTGGCATATAACCTTACTTTTTCTTAAAGTGACAGAAAAATAATTATTTCAAATATAGTATAATTAAAAGTTAAAGTAACTATTCTTTGTTTCTTTGAATTTAAATTATCTCAAATTAAGTAACAGATTTAAATTGCATTTATAATCATATGGAAGTTTATACTTTTTAAATAAAAAGCATTTACCAAAAATTATCCCAAGTTTAGGGAAGCCTAATTTAAATTGAAAAACTTTAAAGAACCTTTACTTAATGATTTTTATTATACTTGTTAAGAGGAACCTAAATCCAAAAATAATAACCTATATATCTTTACATATAAATGTCAATCTAATCAAAGATGACTGAAAATTAATGACTTTATTTACAAAAAGATCTTAGAATTTTATATCTAATTTTTTTGCTAAAAGCTTTCATGTAAATTATAAGAATGGCTTAATTGTAAAATTCATAATGATAATTTAAATTCAGAATACTTAATTTATTATAATTTCAGTTCAGATATATAATTAGGAATAGTTATGATTTTGAAATATATAGAATTTGAAATAAGTCACATAACCTTTTAAGATAATTTTTGTAATTAGGTGAGAACAAGGCATGAACTCTTTTCACTTGATTTTCTTGATAATATTTACAGCTTAATACTGTTAGTTCTTAATTGCTAGAAAAAGTTTGTAAAGTAGTTAACAAGTATTCTTCTGTAAGATACGATGAGGTAAATTTTAAGACTTAACCATTGAAAAATAAATGTTTCTTGAAAAGTTTCAGAAGAACCTAACCTGGTGGTTCAGCCCTGAAATCCCAGGTACGTGGGTGGTGGGAGCACCAATTAAATAGAAAAAAAAAATAAAAACTAAAATAAATAAAAGAAAAGAAGAAAACGAAAAGCAGGCTGGGAATATAGCTCAATGGTAGAGTACTTGCCCAGCATGTGTTCATTTTCTAGTACCACATTAGTGTGTGTGTGTGTGTGTGTGTGTGTGTGTGTGTGTGCATATGCATGGATCTGTCTTTCTGTGTGTAAAGGTACACTTGATTCTTTGATGTGTTCGGTTTTATAGGGGATAATAGCTGACTAACTGTAAAAGTGTCATATATTTTCTTTCATTCAAATATAAAATGTGCGCTCTTTTAAAAAAAGAATAGTGTTCTGATTTGATCCAAAGGAAGAGACCTTTTAGGTCAGTTCTTTAGAGACATGCAACACAGAGTGCAGTTTTCTCAGGTGTGAATTTTAAAGGGCTGTTTTGGAGTGGAAAGAATTAACATGATCATTGTTACAAGGTAATATATTTCACATGGAAGAAAAATAATGATTAAAATACCAATTTGGGGTTTTATTTGCAGAGCAGTGGCTATTGCAGCACCTGTTGCAGGTGTTCTGGAAGGAGTATGTGTGGTACTGATTCATGGTTTTAGCATTTCATTATTATGGCTTTGGTTATTAAAATCTCTCTGCAATAATGCTCTCATCCTCTTTGACAGATTTAGAAGTAAAAATACTATTTTTGTTTTTCCCTGAATTGTTAACATGCTATGATAAGGAAGTTTTGTTTTGTGATTTTATGTTTATGGATGAAATTTAAAAAGTAATACCCTTTTGGTTTACTTTTATTTTTTAACATCTATTTATGAAGTACATTAATTTTCATTTTCCGTTACCCAAAATTTAGTTTACCTTTTCCACTTTCATATTTTAAAATGAAAAGAGTCACAATATGGGGAACATTTTCTGTACATGAATGAGTGTGCCTGTATAAGGGAATTTGCTTTTTAAAGCCTGCTCTAAGTAAAGACACCCTGAAGGAACCTGGGGATACCTGTGTTGTGATTACAATGGTGATATCTCAAAAGTTACCATCTATTACTTTATTTATTTATTTTGTCTTAGAATGTGTTGGTAGTTAACCTTGGTATAAGTTGTCAAATTTTGAATTTGTAAGTCCAAATAGGCTTCTATCCTGAACATTAGTATCTAGTTGAAGTAACTTATTTTCTTTTAACTTCATCATAAACTTCCAACTTAAATTCAGCTTTAAACTACTGAATTTTTTGTTTTCTGCTCAGGCATTACATCAGTACAGAAAAGGCATGGACAGTTTGGAGAATTCTCTAATTGGAAAATTCTACCGCTTATATTCTCCAAATTATTGAAACCCTGTGTGTCTGCATGCATGTGGGCTCACATGTATGTATCTATGCATGTCGACATCCTGTGTCTTCTCAGTCATTTTACTCTCAAAAGAGACAGGATCTCTCATTGAATTTAGGTCTCACTGATTCAGCCAGATAAGCTTGGTCAGTGATCCCCAATATTGTGATTATAGATGCACACTACTGTGCCTGGCCTTTTATGAGGCCTTTTATGAGGGCATTGAACACTTTCTGGACTGAGCCATCTTCTTAGCAATATCATCTTTTATTCTTCATGGCTAAGTATGGATGACAGTTTTTTTTTTTTTTTTGGAAATTTTAATCAGCCCAGTTTTTTTTTTTTTCTATTTAAATCCCTTTTCTGTATTCTTAGAAGTGTGTGACTCTTACCAACTCTTTTTATTATTATTATTATTATTATTATTATTATTATTATTATTTCTTTTTTCGAAACAGGGTTTCTCTGTAGCTTTGGAGCCTATCCTGGCACTCGCTCTGGAGACCAAGCTGGCCTCGAACTTACAGAGATCCGCCTGCCTCTGCCTCCCGAGTGCTGGGATTAAAGGCGTGCGCCAGCAACGCCCGGCTTCTCTCTCTCTCCTTTTTTTTTTTTTTTTTGACTCTTACCAACTCTTAAAACATAATTTTGCTAAATTATTTAAATTTTATGACACTGAGTTTAAAAGTTTATCATTTTGTTTAGTTTGCTATGTATGTCTAATGTTTGTCTTCTTAATTTTATGGTAGCATGACTACTAGGTTGCCATTAAGTGGATTTTAAATACTTTTCTCTTTACATGGTTATATTCTTTTTGTATATGATACTCACACCCAGACACACACACACGCACCCACGCACGCACACACACATGCACGAACCACACATTCCCATGGTGCTACTTTTTAAGTTTTTAGTCATTAGTGAATATGGTCTTGTACAAAGCCAGAATTCCATGGAGCTATTGTGATGCTTCAGTTAATTATAATCAAGTATTTTTAAAAGAACAAACATTTATAAAGATGTTATGATGAGTTTCTTCTTGGGTGTGATGCCCTGGTTTCAGTTTTATTAAGTAGATTTTTAAATTTACATTTGATTTCAGAGTACGTTAAGTGATATTGTCTTGTGAGAGACAAATTCAGAATGTCTAGTGTATATCTGATAAACAGCATCTTTGAAAGAACTGTATCCCTGCACTCGGGAGGAAGAGGCAGTCGCATCTCTGTGAGTTCAAGCTTGGTCTACAGAATGAGTTACAGGACAGGCTCCAAAGCAATACAGAGAAGCCCTGTCTTGAAAAACCAAAACCAACCAACAAAATGAACAAAAGAACTGTAAAGTAAAAGAATCTGTTACATTTGACAGAAAGGTGTACTGAGATACATTGGTCACCTCATTATGAAGAGGGTAAATAGTGAAGATTGGAAGCCTGTTCAATATAATTGAAAATATATTCAATTTGTACTGATATACAGTTTTAATGTTTAATTTGCACAGTGTGTATAAATGATTGTATACATATTGTATGAGTAAATAGAAGTGTGCATGTAGTAGCAGTGTGTGTGACAGGAAGAAGACAAAGTTGGGTACAAGTCCTCATTAGAGATAAGGTCTCTCACTGGTTTCCTTCCATGTTGGCTGACTCTGCATGAGCAAACTTCTAGAGGTTCTCCAGTTCTTGCCTTCTGTCTCCCTGTTGCTGTGCTGGGATCACAGATATTAGTGCTGCATGTTGGTTTTTAAGTAGATTCTCGGAATTTGAATTCAAGTGTTCATGCTTTTATAGTCTGAACTTTTATTCATGGAGCCATCTTCCTAGCCCATGTTTTATTTTGTAAAGCTGCGTGTTAAAATTAACCTTGATTTAATAAAATATCATAGATTTTGTATTAGGGACAGGATATTCTCAGTATGAGAGGAAACCTTTAACTCTTGAAATTTTGTCTTTAATAACTTTTATTGCTAAGTCTACTTGCCCCTTTTATTTTTCCTCTAGAGTACATTCAGGAAAGAAAATGCTAGCTTGTGTTTGTGTTAGAATAGTTATAATAAATATAGTCTGGAAACTGATAGTTAACCATATATTTTTCATAGATCACTACTTGTCTTTTTTCCTTCTCTGACCATTCATATGAACTGTTAATTAGTCTTGAAAAAATTAAGCCATTAGCTATTTGAATGTTTAACTTACTTCTTTTATATTCTTTAATAATATTATATTATTTCTTTTTGTCTTAGTTTCATTTAATATAAAGCTAAAAGAAGAATTTCCTTTTTTCTGTTTAAAAGAATTGACTTATAGCAACTCTACCTTTTACATCGAGTAGAAATTTTACATATTTATTTTATGATCAAGATGAGTAACCCTTTGTTGCTTAAACCATTTTTATTAAATAATCTTTAAAATATTTGAATGCTCTGTAGTCTAATTCTACCCTTGTTTATGTTGGTTCTCATTGACTACATATGCTTTACATACATATTTACATGCATTTGGTTTGTGTGTATATATGTGTCTGCTGAAGTAGAGTTTATTTAAATATTTGGTTTGGTTCTGGAATTTTTGAGGATATATTGATTTATTTTATGTAGTACTTAACTATGTTTTTTCTTCCCTTGGCTGGGAGCAACTTAAGAGTACTTTAAATGATATCTTCTTATGAGACATTTGAGGTCATGTGAATTTAGTATGAGATTCTTTGTGAACACTTTGTGATTACATTCCAGGAGAATTGTCAAAATGACAAAAATTAAAACATGGATTAATGATAAGTGAATATTAGGCATGACTGTAAAGGTATAATAGCAAGGAGATGTTGGTGATCATTTTTTTTTTTTTCTGTTAACACTAGAATATAGACTTTTCTATCATTCATCTGTCTGTCTGTCTGTCTGTCTGTCTACTCATTTTGGTTTCAAGACAGGATTTTTTGTGTAGCCCTGTCTGTACTGTAGACCAGTCTGGCCTCAAACTCACAGAGATCCACCTGCCTCTGCCTCTTGAATGCTGGGATTAAAGGCATGTGCCACTGCCCGGCTGAATATAATCTTTTGAAATATCAGTTTCATACAGATCTTAACTTTTGATAGGCTCTTATCTTCTTGTGTAGGAGTCAGAATGTGAGTTCAGTCTCACCATTTTAGGGACATATCCTCAAGACTGAAAGCTGGTTTCTGAGTCTGCTTACTGTTTCTAAATTTTCTGCATTTGTTGTATATTGCTTATGTGGACATTAGTAAGTTAAAACATAATTTGTCCATAACTTTTAAATTTGTATCTTACTATGATTGTTGTATCTGGTTTTCCATTCAGTTAGAAGCCAGTACCCATTTCTGTATAAAACTTAGTAAATATACTTTTGTGTCTGTTTTGAGTATTATTTTTTATTGAAAAAATTTATGTAATATATTTGGTCATCTTTCTCCATCCCCAGTGACTACCAGATCCTCTCACCTCTCTATTCACCCAGTATACTTTTATCCTTTCTCTTTAAAACAAATAAAAGAAACAAAAACTCTGAAGCACAATAAAACCCTCACAAAAATGAAAACAAGCTAAAGACAGGGTCTTAGTTTGAGGAGACATCATGACTCATCATAACTCAGAAAAGAAAGCATTTAATTGGAGGCTTGCTTACAGTTTTAGGCTTGATTACATTATCATCATGGCAGATGCCCTGATCAGGTGCCCTGATCATCTGTCTCTTCCACAGACTATCACTTTGGTTCACTATATTGACATTATGCTCATTGGACCAAGTAAGTAGGAGGTAGCAACCACTTTGAACTCATTGATAACTCATGTACATCAGAGGATGGGAAATAAATCCAGCCAAAATTCAAGGGTGTTCTACTTAGTGAAATTATTAGGGGCCTAGTCATGTGGAGCATGCAGAGATAGATATTCCTTCTAAGGGTGAAGGGTAAATTATTGTACCTGACCCTTCCCACCATTAGAAAGGGGACTCTAAGAGGGACATACATAGAAGGCCCCAGGAAGGGAAAATAGTTAAGAAGATCTCCTGGGTAAACTGGAAGGGGTAGAAGAGGGTGTGGGGGATGGGAACATGAGAGATCAAGAAGACTGAGTTGGGGGAGAATAGAGGGAGCCATTACGGGTTAGGGAGAAACTTGGTGCTAGAGGAATTCTCAGGAATCCACAAGGGTGATCCCTGCTAGAGGGTGTCTAAATTGGCCTCCCCTTTAATCAGATTAGTGACAGCACTGATTTTCCTCATAGAACCTAGAATCCAGTAACTGATGGAAGCAAATGCACTGGGCTGAGCTACTGGAGTGTGTTTGAACAGGGGGAGGTTTGAACATGGGGGGTCAAGACCATGATGGGGAAAATCACAGAGGCGGCTGACTCCAGCTAGTGGGAGCTCACGAACTAAGGACTGACAACTGGGGAGCCTGCATGGAACCGAACTAGATGCTGTCAATGTGGGTGACATTTAGGAGACTTAATCTGTGGTGGGGACCCCTGGCAGTGGGTTCAGCACCTATCCTAGGTGCAAATGAAGTGGCTTTTTGGTGCCCACTCTCTATGGTGGGATCCCTTGCTCATACCTGATACCGGGGGAAGGGACTTGATCCTGCCTCAGCTTGGTATACCAGACTTATCCCCTCTGGGGGCGGGTGGGAAAGGTGGGAGGTGGGGGGGTAGGAGAAGGGGAGGGAGGGGAACTGGGGTTGTTTTGTAAAATGAAATTTAAGTTTTAAAAATAAAAATGAAACCTAAAAGGCAACAACAACAACAAAAAGAGAAGCACAACCTTTGGTGGAACTATTTGGATTCTGGAGACGGCGCATTCCTCATTTGGGTGTGTGCTATTCCAGACTATATACCAAGTGTCTGGGAGAGCTCCTAGCTTGGAATGGGGCCTGGAAGAGGTGAGGGGTCTTCAATAGGTCCATGCTGCTGTGCAGGCTGTTCTACTGCGCAGACTGTGTGCTCCAGCAGAATGGATGGTACTTGAGGTATCGGTGCTGCTTCCTTGTCTACACCATAATCTTTTATGAAAAATTCATAGTTTATGTTCCTTATAGATAGTTAGAAAGGAATAAAATAAATAGAGAAAATAAAATTTTGTTTTACTTTGTAATACATAGCTAAGTCACTATTAATATTTTGTGTTTATATTATTTGTGTGGTATTTTCTCTTTAATTCAGTGCTTCCTGAAATTTGATGTACATTGGAATAGTCTATAGAAGCTGTTAAAATCAGGCTAGACAACTCATACTAGTTGTGTATCCCTTATGGCATTTCAACAAGTAGTTAAGTGTAATTGTTCTAAAAACAGTTTTTGATGTATTCTTCTGAATTGAAAGAAATAACCTTTCATAGTCTTAATTAAAATGTATGTATGTATCTATGTCTCTCTGCTTTTGTTTTTACATTTTTTTTTTTGAGATAGAGTCTCATAGTCCAGGATAGCCTCAAACTTGTGATCCTCCTGTCTCAGTGTACGACCACAACAAAGCAAGAAGCATATTTTATCTGCTAATATTTAGTTCTCCTTTCTAAAATGTTTGCAAATCAGTTCTGTGTTTAAAGCATTTTGTTCTTGTTGTTGCTAAAGTGCTTGGACTTGAACAAAAGGTCTCTTGACATTCTCTTACTACTGAGATAGATACTTAGCTCCTAAATTTGATGTTGAAAAGATAAATATTATATGTATTTTAAGTGTATATGTATTGTGAGTATTGATTCAGTCAGGTCAAATATACATTTTCAAGTGTGTATTGCTACATTTTAAAACTACTGCATATGCATGCCTGTGTGCATACAAGTGTGTGTGTGTGTGTGTGTGTGTGTGTGTGTGTGTGTGTGTGTGTGTGTGCTCATGTGCGTGTGTGTAGGTTAGAGGACTGCTTAAGAGAGTAGCTATTTCTCTTCTAACATTTTGGTCCCATGATGGAGCTCATGTTGTCAGGTTTGTTGATAGGTACCTTTATCTGCTAAGTCACCTTGATGTCCCATGTATTTCTTTATGGTGAAAACATTCAGTGCAACGTAATATTGTTATAATCACCGTATTTTGTAAAAGCACAGCTCGTGAAACTCATTTGTAGTTGAGAAGCTATTGGCAATAGCTACTGGAAAAAGGAGACTGGCTCTTTCCCCAAAGACACTGCCCATCCCTTAGCTCTACACTCGTGCACATACAAGGCCACACAAAGTGTTCTCAGTGAGTTTGGAAAAAAGGAGGAGGAAGAAGAAAAGAGCACATGAAGTTTGGAAGGAGGAGTGGAGGACAGGGAAAGGGATAGAGGTGCATTGGTCAAAACATCATAGGCATGTACTGTATCTGAGGTTACACTTTAATTTTACTTATATTTGTTAACATTTATATTTTCCTTAATTTTTGTCAGTAGAAAATGATCCTTTGTAATTAAAACCTTTATATTTATTTTTTTTCATTTTATGTACAGGATTATTATATCTCTTTTAGTAGCTGCCTCATATAGTTTGCCATATAGTGTTAATGATGAGTAAGATACAATACAGTGTGAAATTTAGAAGGGAATTGGGCCTCATGCTCCAATGTGCATATATTGGTTGTAATTCCCACAATGCACTTGGATGATCATGTGACCCTGAGTAGAGCAATAGGAGGCAGAATAAAAAGAAGGGAAGAAACTTGTACTATCGATAGTTGGAGAGGGTGCCAAGTCATCCTTTGATTATGCACTTCTGGATTTTTATTGTTAAATCATTATTTGGTTGTTAGTATGTTTTCGATCTGGAAGGGGTATGGCCTAATTTTTAAGGTTTTTGTTAGTTTATTAAGTCATAGATAGGAAAAAACACATTGTGTTCTGGTGGAGGTGAGATCTGTTGAAAAGTGAAAAGTGCATTTTAGACTGAAGACTAATTGGCATTGGGAAGGAAATATTTAAAATGACACAGAAAATACCTAATTTTATGAATTTCTTGATGATTGCTGAATTTTGTTCTTGAATTCTTTATTAGTCAGGGTTCTTCTCTAAAAGAACAGAACTTGTGGAATTCACACACACACACACACACACACACACACACACACACACACACACACACACACACACATACATATGGGATTTACTAGATTGGCTTACAGAGTATGGTCCAGCTAGTCCCACAATGGCTCTCTATTAAAGGAAAGCCTGAGAATCCAGTATGCCAGCTGGGTGTCTCAGCTGGTCATCAGTACATGCCAGAACACTGAAGAAGTAGCCTCTACTACCAGTGAAGGAATGGACTTCTTGAAGGAGAAGGAAAGCATGCAGGCAGACAGCAAGCTTCTTTCTTTGTTTTTTATATAGGCCACCAGCAGAAGGAGTGGCCCAAACTAAAGGTGGATCTTCCCACTCAAAAGATCCTGATTAAAAGTGGGTCTTTCCACTGCAAATGATTTAAATAACAACAACAACAAAAATCCCTCTCAGTATACCCTGCCTTCTGGATTTTAGTTCATTCCAAATGTAGTCAATTTGACAAGCAAGAATAGCTATCACAAGTGTGTTTAGTATTTTTAAAATTATTTTTAATTGTGTGTGGGTGATGTGCCTATGAGTGGGGATGCCTCCAAAGGCTAGGGACATTGGATTGATTACTCTGGAGTTGAAGTTGTTTAGGTGGTTGTGAACTGCCTGTTTTGTCTGCTGAGAATGGAATTCTGTTCCTCTGGAAGTGCCCCTTTTAACCATTGAACCATCTCTTCAGCCCTCAAGTAATTTTAGTAATACTGTTTCAGGAAACATTTGATAGCTTTAAAGGCAGACTATAAAACATATATTGTATGGCAGAATGTTTTTACATTTTTGAAAAATTTTTGATAGCTGAAAAATTAAAACCATTTTACTCTTTAGTACTGTTTCTAAGACTGTTTATAAGTTAAGTGTTAAACTAAGTGAAGAACATAGAATCTAACAGAATCCTGAAACTTTATGAACAAATCACTAAGATTTCAAGAATGCTGTATTATATTGAGTACATGGAAAACTTTAGAAAATGTTCAGTGAAGACTAATTTATGTCTCACTAGTAGTTTGACCCCTAAGGTATGCTAATTAGATTGTGACTGAATACAGATTGTAACAGTTAAGTGATCTCATTGGGTACTTTCTAAGACATTGAGGTTCTTAAATTTAATGACACCTTAGATGTCAGCCAGTTGCTTTGTCTTTGTAAGTTGTCTTCATACCGAAACCCTGCAAATTGTTACAGCTTGTGTATCAGTTCCAATAGAGAAAGCTCAACTTTGAGGCTGAATTTCTAAAACTTGAGACAGTTTCTGACTAATGCAGTCCACTTTCCATTATTTTGTGGATTCATAAAATATGGCTTAGATGTGGATGAAATGCTGACCATACTAACTAAGGTTATTCTTACTGTTGTCCCACTGCAGAAAGTTTCTAATGCCTGGGTGAAGATAGGAAAACTGTCAGATAGGCTGAGCACTGTCATACTGTAAGTATCTTTTTGAAAAAGAAGTTTAAGAATATTTCATGTCCATTTGTTTCAGGGAAAATATGTTTAAGATATATGCAAAATATAGAGGTGGATATTATAATCATCTTAATAATTTATAAGAACTAGTCCTGTGTTGCTTTTAAAAATTGAAAATGTGTTCTCATGTATTAAAATGAGGATATTTTTTCAAATAGCATTGAAAAATATTTCTAATTCTAACAAGGATTGATCTTTTCTGTGTACATTTGCTTATTTAAAACTATCAGAATCCAGAAAGTCATTGTAGTTTTATAGGTTGTGATTTGTTTGGGTGGCTTATTGTTTAGGTTATTTTGCAGAATTATTTATTTGCTGATTTATTTATGTATTTCATTATTTATTTATTTGATTATTTAGTAAATTATTTATCTGATGAATTATTAATACATCTTCATGACATGTTTTAAATTATTTATAACTTAATTTTGAGTTTATTGCTTTTAGACGCTGCATTGTTACTGACTAGTTTTGATTTTTTTTCTTTGTGGTTCTTGAAAATTAAAGTATTAGGTCTAAGGTAGCGAGTATATTCATCCCAGTGCCATGGATTTTTTATTTTTACCTTGTTGGTAGTTTATGCCAGTGATGAGATTTTCGCTATGCTTTGTTGTTTAAATTTACCCTTTGAGGGTTACTTGTGTGTGATAAAGTGTCAGGGTATTGTGTATGTGGTCATTGTGAGTCATTTGTTGATTAGTGATAGTGTTTCTTATGTAAACAAAAATGGAACTTGTAAACCTAACTCCACATTATTTTCTGTCTCTCTAAAGGCAGGTCTGCATTTCTTGTTTTAAAATAAGTGATAGAGATATTTGATTTTAGTGGCGAGTCAATTTTACCACTGGAATGCTTTTAGGACAGTTTATAGAATTGAATATCATTTTAGATTTGGGTCCCTTCTTTGTTTAAAGTCAACTATATGGGCATTTGGAAAACAGCAAGATCTTATGTAAATTTTTATGTCACTCATGATAATTATTTCCCAAATCTTACAAATAATATTTTAATAAGTTAGATTGGTTTCTATTGTTAAAATGAATACCATTTCTTCTTCTGATTCTGTGTCATAATGGTAATAATCAGAGCTTTCCTTTAGTAGTTTCTGGACAGGTAAATAGCATTTAAGCGAAGGCATGCCATGTTTGCAACATGACTTTCATTTCCTGTTTCTTAGAGTGAATATGCTTTACAGTTTTTACACTTGGGAGAGAAGATGCACTGTATATCTCAAGTATAGAATGCTATCACTTTCTAGATAGGTTTTTATTACAGAATTGTAAATTATGCACATGTATCCAAATTTCTTACCTTGAAATATTGCATATATTAATATTTAATTAAAATATTGCAGTATTATCTTCTCATGCAGATCTTGAAAAATGTTCTTCAGTGATTTATGTAACATGGATTTAGAAGTGTGTATATCATATATATCTGTGGCTTTTCTACTCTGGAGAAAAGAACTTAATACACCATTAGATATGGAAATCCACTTTGAAATGTTTTTTAATATACTTGTGTGGTCTTTTGAAGAAAAATGTTGCTTTCTCCATTTGCTGAATAAAGTACGTATTAGCAGTCATGGTAATCTACTGAGGGTATGCTATTATTAACACCCACTGAAAGAATACTTACAGCATTGTACAAGTGATCATTCCTGTGATGATACACACCTGGGAATTTCTTCTGACAGTAAGATAGTTTTAATAACTTGTGTTTGAGCCAGCTGGTGGCGCACGCCTTTAATTCAAGCACCCAGGAGGCAGAGGCAGGTGCATCACTGTGTGTTTGAGGCCAGCATATTCTATAGAGCAAGTTCAAGGACAGCCGGAGCTGTTACACACAGAAACCTTGTCTTGAAAAAAACCAACAAAGAACTTGTGTTTGAAAAGAGATATTAATAAGTATTACTTACTTCTTACCATATGCTGCGCAATGTTCACATATTTTACTTGGATTTCTTGACTTGCGCAATGAGGTAACACTGTGATTGTGTAAGTTTTCATTTTGAGGATGAGGAAATAGAGAGTTGGTGATGTTAAGTAGCTTGCTTTTACAGCTAAAAGTAAGTGGAGGGCACTGGCACAAGGAATAATTTAGTCAATCAAAGGGCCTTTCTAAACCTGTTGGTTTTATAAATGTAGATAGTATATAGTATTTAACCAGAGATTGCTCTGCATTTTAGAGGATTTATTTGGTCACCTGTCTCTTACAGGTTTAGCTTGTTCAGTATATTCAGTTTGTGTTTTTACTTAATTATCTTTCTTGAATGATAGACAAATAATTGAACTACTTGGATTTTCTGATTTGATTCTTATAATTTGTAGAGTTAAATAAAACTGCATACTTGTACCTCTGAGATCTTGTGCATTTGCCTGTTAGATGATCAATTCTAAGATCAAATCTTTGACAGTTAAACTCAAGGACATTCCCAGAGCTCAGTTTGATCAAGTATGATTTGTCATAAGGGTAATATTGTTAGGACTACACACATATTTTTGAAAGGATGACTGGTGTTTAGGTTTTACACACATGGCCACTTAACATGTTCATAAACAGGACAAAGTCATTTTAGTTTCTAACGCAGCTACTTATTCTTGAGACAGGCTGCCATTATCTAGCCCAGGCTGGCCTGGAACTTGTTATCCTCCGTTCTCAGCCTCTTATGTGCTGGGATCAGAGACATGCACCATCATGCCCAGTCCAGTACAATTTTTACTCTCAGGGAATAAGAAAAGGTGTCAGTTTGTGTGAGGCTCATCGGTCAGGGTCTCTCCATCTCCATTTGCTACCTGAAAACAGGGAGCTATTCATCTTGGTTCCTAAATAAGTACATTAAGCACATCAGAAAACAGATCAATTAAAAATGGCAGTGTTAGTGTGGGTTGCTATGAATGCCATCGCAAGCAGGGTAGGGCAATTCAAAGTTGTAATTATTCAAATATTGTTAGATCATGAAGCCCTAGTTCATTAGTGATATGATATTACCGTTGCTATGATGACTATGAATTTGTCTTCTCACCTAGGATACTTTTGAAAGTTATTTGCCAGAGTAGGATGTTGTAGAGTGGAGCCTTCCTGGCTTCTGATGCCTTTATATTGTCTGTTGAGCAGGACTTTCACTCGATATACACTATCATTGAACTTGTTTCGTTTTTCTAGATAATGTTTATTACAGGTCACTGTTTTACTTTTGTGTTTGTTTTATACCAGCCAACATGGTTGGTGGCTGTGTCTTTTGGGAAAGGCTGACACTGTACTGCTCATAGAACCTCTTTACTTTTTCTTTTACTTGTTAAATTATGCCTTATCTAGTTAATATAGAAGTGAGGTAATACTTTATGTCATAGCCAAACTTATATTTATTATTTAAAATTTTTTTTCTTACAAAATGTTTTGGTTATATTCTTCCCCTTCCCCCGAATCTTCTCAGATACCCACCTGATCTCATGTTCTCTTTCTCAAAACAAAACCAAACCAAGAAAATGAAGCAAAACACAAACCAATAAGCCATAACAAAAAATACATAAAAACATGGAATCATTTTGTATTGATCAGGTACTCCATTGCATGAGGCCTGCCCTGAAGTGTGGTTGATATACCCAGTGACTGATTTTTCCTCTACGAGCAGGTATTAATTACAGTTAGCTTCTTGGTTAGAGGTAGGACTTTGTGTTCACTTCCTTTTTTTCTTCTGGGACTTGTCTGGTTTTAACCTATGCAGATCTTGAGTGTGCTGTCAGGGCCTCTGTGCTCTTATTTGCATCAGTCCTGCTGTGCCTGGAAGATGCTGTTTTGTTTTTTTTTTGGGGGGTGGGGAATCCTTTGGCTCTTAAAATCTTTCTACTACCTCTTTCACATAGATCCCTGAGTCTTGGAGGGGTGAGCTTGATAAACACATCCCATCCCAATTAGGGCTGGATGATTAGAACTCATTTTCAAGGAGTATGTAAATGAAAGGGTGTTATTATTGTAAATAGGAAAGATAAGCAGGCAAAGTGGACCACAGTAAAGTGGACAGTTGCCATTTTTTCTTTATATCAAATATTGTAGCATTGTTATGTTTCTTTTTATCTTGCAAGTCTGGTAATTAACAGTGTATTTGACATTGTGCTGAAAGATAATCCTGTTTATTAAATCTTCAGAATTTGTAATTTTGCTGAATGATCCCATGATCTTAATTTTTTTTAAAGCTGTGCTGTGATGTGTGTCACATATGTTGATTAGGTTGGCAGTTTTGCCAAAATATTTTTTCCATTTTTTTATTTGAATTAGAAACAAGTTTGTTTTACATGCCACTCCCAGTTCTGTCTCCCTCCCCTCCGCCCTAACCCCCCCCCACCCCACTAACACCCTACCTATCCTGTACCCTTTCTGCTCCCCAGGGAGGTGATGCCTTCCATAGGGGTTCTTCAGAGTCTGTCATGTCTTTTGGGATAGGGCCTAGGTCCACCCCCATGTGTCTTAGCTCAGGGAGTATCCTGAATATGTGGAATGGACTCCCAAAGTCCACACCTATGCTAGGGATAAGTACTACAGAAGGCCCCATGATTTCCGAGGCTTCCTCACTGACACCCAGGTTCCTGGTGTCTGCATCAGTCCCATGCTGGTTTCCCAGCTATCAGTCTGGGGAACAAGAGCTCCCCCTTGTTCAGGTCAGCTGTTTCTGTGGGTTTCACCAGCCTGGTCTGGACCCCTTTGCTCATCACTCCTTCTCTGCAACTGGATTCCAGTTCAGTTCAGTGATTAGCTGTGGGTCTCTGCTTCTACTTCCACCAGCTGCTGGATGATGGCTATAGGATGGCAAATAAGTCAGTCATCAATCTCATCAGGGAAGGGCATTTAAGGTAGCCTCTCCTCTGTTGCTTAGATTGTTAGTTGGTGTCATCTTTGTAGATCTACAAACATTTCCCTAGTGCCTGATTTCTCTTTAAACCTATAATGTGCCCCTCTATTATGGTGTCTCTTATCTTGCTTTCCTCTATTCTTCCCCCAACTCAACCTTCCTGCTCCCTTATGTCCTCCTCACCCCTCCTCTTCCCCCCTTCTCATTATCCTAGCTCCCTCTCCCCTTCCCCCATGCTCCCAATTTGCTCAGGAGAGCTTGTCCCTGTCCCCTTCCCCGGGGGACCATGTATGTCTCTCTTAGAGTTCTCCTTGTTTCCTAGCTTCTCTGGAGTTGTGGATTGTGGGCTGGTAATCCTTTGCTCTATGTCTAAAATCCATATATGAGTGGGTACATATCCTGTTTGTCTTTTTGTAATTGGGTTACCTCAGAATGGTTTCTTCTAGTTCCATCCATTTGCCTGTGAATTTCACGATTCCATTGTTTTTTTCCGCTGAGTAGTACTCCGTTGTGTAAATGTAGCACATTTCCTCTATCCATTCTTCAGTTGAGGGGCATCTAGGCAGCTTCCAGTTTCTGGCTATTACAAACAATGCTGCTATGAATATCGTTGAACAGATGTCTTTCTTGTATGAATGTGCTTCTTTTGGGTATATGCCTAAGAGTGGAATTGCTGGATCTTGTGGTAGACTCATTCCCATTTTCTTGAGGAGTTGCCACACTGATTTCCAAAGTGGCTATATGATTTGGCACTCCCACCAGGAGTGGAGGAGTGTTCCTCTTTCTCCACATCCTCTCCAGCATAAACTGTCATTGGTGTTTTTGATTTTAGCCATTCCGACAGGTGTAAGATGGTATCTCAGAGTTGTTTTGATTTGTATTTTCCTGATGGCTAAGGATGTTGAACACTTTCTTATGTGTCTTTCAGCCATTTTAGCTTCCTCTATTGAGAATTGTCTATTTAGTTCTGTACCCCACTTTTTAGTTGAATTGTTTGGTGTTTTGGAGACTAGCTTCTTGAGTTCTTTATATATTTTGGAAATCAGCCCTCTGTCACATGTGGGGTTGGTGAAGATCTTTTCACAGTCTGTGGGCTGCCGTTTTGTCTTGCTGTCTCCTTTGCCTTATAGAAGCTTCTCAGTTTCAGAAAGTCCCATTTGTCAATTGTTGATCTCAGTGTCTGTGCTGCAGGTGTAATAATGTTCAGGAAGCTGTCTCCTGTACCAATTGATTCAAGGGCATTTCCCACTTTGTCTTCTAATAGGTTCAGTGTGGCTGGATTTATGTTGAGGTCTTTCATCCATTCGGACTTAAGTTTTGTGCATGGCGATAGACATGGATCTATCTACAGTCTTCTACATGCCAGCATCCAGTTATGCCAGCACCATTTGTTGAAGATGCTTTCTTTATTCCATCGTATAAATTTAGCTTCTTTGTCAAAAATCAGGTGTTTGTAGGTGTGTGGGTTAGTATCAGGGTTTGCAACTTGATTCCATTGGGTCTACCTGTCTATTTTTGTGTCAGTACCAAGCTGTCTTCAGGATTATAGCTCTGTAATAGAGCTTGAAGTCAGGGATGCTAATGCCTCCAGAAGTTCCTTAATTGTACAGGGTTGTTTTGGCTATCCTTGGTTTTTTGTTTTTCCATATAAAGTTGAGAATTGTTCTTTCAAGGTCTGTGAAGAATTGTGCTGGGGATTGTATTGAATCTGTGGATTGCTTTTGGCACTTTTGCCATTTTTACTATGTTGATCCTACCTATCCAAGAACATGAGAGATCATTGCATTTTCTGGTGTTTTCTTTAATTTCTTTCTTTAAAGTTTCAAAATTCTTATGGTACAGGCCTTTCATTTTTTTGGTTAGCATTACCCCAAGGTATTTTATGTTGTTTGTCACAATTGTAAAGTGTGTTGTTTCTCTGATTTCTTTCTCCTCAAATGTATCATCTGTATATAGTAGGACTACTTATATTTTTGAGTTAATCTTGAATCCTGCCACTTTGCTGAAGGTGTTTATCAGCTGTAGGAGTTCCCTGGTAGATTTTTTCTGGTCAGTTATGTAGACTATCATATCATCTGCAAATAGTGAAAGTTTGACTTCTTCCTTTCCAATTTTTATCTTCTTGATCTCCTTTTGTTGTCTTATTGTTTTAGCTAGAACTTCAAGAACAATATTGAAGAGGTATGGAGAGAATGGACAGCCTTTTCTTGTCCCTGATTTTAGAGGAATTGCTTTGAATTTCTCTCCATTTGATTTGATGTTGGCTGTCGGCTTGCTGTATATTGCTTTTTTTATGTTAAGGTATGTTCCTGGTATCCCTGTATCACTGAAAAGAAGGAATATTCTTTTGTATTTGGATGGAAAATTCAATAGATGTCTGTTAAACCCAATTGGGCCATAACTTCTGTTAGTTCCTTTGTTTCTTTGTTAAGTTTCTGTCTGGTGTTCCTGTCTAGTGGTGAGAGTGGGGTGTTGAAGTCTCCCACTATAAGTGTGTTTGGTTTTATGTATGATTTGAATTTTAGTAGTGTTTCTTTTAAGAATGTGGATGCCTTTGTATTTGGGGCAGAAATATTCAGAATTGAGGCTTCATCCTGATGGATTTCTCCTGTGATGAGTAGGAAGTGACCTCCTTCATCTGTTTTGATTGATTTTAAAGTCCAATTTGTTGGATATTAGGATTGCTGCCCTTGCTTGTTTCTTGGGTCCATTTGATTTTAAAATCTTTTCCCAACTCTTAACTCCTAGATACCATCTCTCTTTGAAGTTGAGGTGTCTTTCTTGTTTTCAACAGAAGGATGGATTCTGTCTTCTTATCTATCCTGCTAGCCTGTGTCTCTTTATGTGTGAGTTTAGACCATTAATATTTAGGGATATTAATGATCATTTATTGTTTGGTTTTGTTTGTTTTGGATTTGGTGCTAGTGAAATTTTGTGTGGGTTTACACCCCATTTTTCTTTTGGCTGTTGGTAAAGTGGAATTATCTATTGCCTATATTTTTTCTAGTTATAGTTAACTTGTGTTCCAGTTTTCCTTCCAGAACTTTGTGTAGGGCTGGATTGGCAGATATGTATTATTTGAATCTGGTTTTGTCATGGAATATCTTGTTTTCTCCATCTATATTGACTGAAAGCTTTGTTTGGTATAGTAGTCTGGGCTCACATCCGTGGTCTCTTAGTGTAGGTAGGATATCTATCCAGGACCTTCTGGCTTTCAGGGTTTCCATGGAAAAGTCAGGTGTGATTCTTATAGTTTTGCCTGTATATGTTATTTGATCTCTTTCCTTTGCTGCTGTTCATATTTTTTCTTTATTCTGTATATTTGGGGTTTTATTTATTATGGAGAGGAGACCTTTTTTTGTGTTGCACTGTATTTGGTGTTTGTAGACTTTTTGTACTTTCATTGGCATGTCTTTCTTTAGGTTGGAAAGTTTTCTTCTATGATTTTTGTTGAATATGTTTTCTGCAGTTTTGAGTTGGGTTTCTTCAACTTCTTCTATACCTATTATTCTTAGGTTTGATCTTTTCATGGTATCCCATATTTCCTGGATATTTTGTGTCAGGGATTTGTTGGATTTAAGATTTTCTTTGTTTGATGAGTCTGTTTCTCCTAGTGT
This sequence comes from Cricetulus griseus, assembly GCF_003668045.3. Classification (NCBI taxonomy): domain Eukaryota; kingdom Metazoa; phylum Chordata; class Mammalia; order Rodentia; family Cricetidae; genus Cricetulus; species Cricetulus griseus. The sequence continues at coordinate 252,122,184 of NW_023276806.1, forward strand.
ATCTTCAACTCCTGAGATTCTCTCTTCCATCTCTTGTATTCTGTTGGTTATGCTTACATCTGTAGTTCCTGATCACTTACCCAGCTTTTCTATTTCCAGCATTCCCTCAGATTGTACTTTCTTTATTGTCTACATTTCAGTTTTTAGGTCTTAAACTGTTTCCTTGAGAGATTTGTTGATATCTTATTTTTTTGGTCTGTTTTTTTCTTCATTTCTTTAAGGGATTTTCTCATGTCCTCTTTGATGCCCTCTATCATTTTCATGAAGAAGTTTTTAAGGTCATTCTCTTCTGCTTCATTTGCATTGTATTGTTCATGTCTTGCTGGTGTAGGGTCCCTAGTCTCTGGTAGTATCATATTGGTTTTTCTGTTGTTGAATGTGCTTTTATATTGTCTTATTCCCATTCTTTCTTCCAGTGGGTGTAACAGGAGTCTCTTCCTCTCCTGGTGGGTATGGGACCAAGGTTCCCTTCTGGAAGATGAAAACAGATCCAATACTCTGATGTCTGTCCTCTTCTTATGGATGCAAGAGGCAAGACTGGTACCAGGCCTTGGCAGTCTCTGGGTGTGTTGGATTCCATGGAGATGGGATCCTGTGAGCAGCCCCCCTAGCTTCAGGTGTCCCTGAGCAGGGCAGCGGAAGCCAGGTTGGAAAGCCGGCCAAACATTTTTTAAAAAACTATTTTCTAAGTGAAATTTTGTGTGAGAAATAGAAATCTCCAGGAATGTAGCTTAAAAATTTCCTTCTTCTTTCTCCTTCACTCCTTTTTTCCCCTCCCCTCTCTTGGTATACTCTTTTTTAATTTTTTTTTTTATCTTTTGGCAACTCATATTATTAAGCTATAATTAGACTCTAAAAGTTTAATTTCTAGTTTGTGTTTAGATTATAGATGGCTTGTGTTTGTACATTAAGATCTTCAAAAACTTGTTCAGCAATGATTCTCATTCATTCAAGTGTGTCATATATCAGAGGTCTTCTCTTTAGAAAGGCCTCTTTACACCTAGTTTCAGATGGAAGAGGCGTTTGCACACTCTCCCTCATTTTATATATCAGAGGTCTTCTCTTTAGAAAGGCCCCTTTACACCTGTCAGATGGAAGAGGCGTTTGCACACTCTCCCTTATTATTGTCACACTATTAAGCATTTCCTGAAATAGTCCTGCCATCCTAAGAACAATACTATGGGTTGTGTCTTGGCTCCTTCACATGACTATAAAAGTATGGCCAGAGAACTTGTTAAACATAGCATTTCCTTAATGTCCCACCTAGTTTGTGGACAACATGTGGTGAAGTAGTTTGGGTCTCTGCACTGATGTTTTGTTTTGTTTGAAGCAAAGTCCCTCTGTGTGGTCCATACTGTTCTGAAACTCACTATGGAGGCAGGCTTGCCTTTAACTCAGAGGTCTCCCTGCCTCTGTGACTCAGGAGCCCAGCCTTATACACTGATATTTTAGGAGGGTAAATAAGTTGTTCTTTTGAGGTGGTGTTGGAAGTAGGTTTTCTCCCATGTAGTTGCAAGGTTGTTGTTTATGTGTTTTCTCGACTTACTAAATGAAACATTATTAAATGTAGAATTTTTCAACTTTAAAAAAAGGGAGGCTTTGTTATGCTCTGGGCTAGGCGGTCAAGGGCTTTTTACTCCTTGGCAGCCATGTGGACATTGAGGCTTACCATTATGTTTCTATAGGCAAATTTGTTGTATTGCTAGGAAATAAACTTGACAAATGGTCATTGATGGCAATACCAACTGCTGCATCAAATTAGAAGAGACTTACTACTGAGAAAATTGTAAGAGACAGCCTGGTCCTCCTATGTATAACCCAGGATCCCTGCTTTATCACCTTATTGATGCCATTGTATTTGCCAGCTTCCTCTAGGTATCAGGTCATATTCACAATGAACACACTGTAGGTAGGAACATAGAAGGCCATGCCAATAGGGTATGAGCTTCCTGTTCAGCTCTGGGATGCCCCTACCCTCTGCCCTGTCAGTGCCAGGGATGAGGTTCTGGACCATCACACCAGAGGGGCTAGTAGGTACACTCTCCTGAGTGAGATCTATATGGCTTGTGGTCATGATTTCCTTAGAAATGTCACAGTTGTCGTGGAGGACCTTGGCCAGGGTGGTTAAGCAGTTGGTGGCTCAGGAGACATTGCTAATAATCTTAAGTGATTTTTTTGTACTTCTCATTGTTTATGTCCATCACAGAGCAATAGAGGGAGGCAGAGGTGATTGATATGTTCCACCCTCAAGTAGGCCCCCACCTTCTCCATGACAGTAAATACACCAATAGACTCCACAGGATATTTGACACCAGTATCAGAATTTGATGTCAGTAGGATCTTTCTCCTCAAAGGTGGGGATAGCTGTAACAAAAATTAAAAGACTCAGAGACATGATATTAGGGTTCAAAACAAGCTGAAGATCAGAAAAGCAAAGTAGCTCTGTTACAGAGAAAACCTGCCTCAAAACAAACAAATAAACAAAACAAAACAAAGCAACAAAACCCCAAAACAAACAAACAAAAAAACAGACTAAAATAAAATCCTCTACTGGGAGTTTTTTAGTTTTTAGTGAATATGACACATGCTATTTGCTAATATCTGATTTATTAATCTTTTACTGTTTATATATAGTATTTCACAATGTGACAATATTTGTGCATTTATTTTCTTTTGACTGATACTGAAAGGTTAGCATACTTTATGTATTGAAGTCTATAAAGATATTTGTGGGCAATCTGCAATTCATATTTTGAGCACGAAGGTCAGTGTGGTGGTTTGAATGAGAATATCTCCTTAAAACACCTGTATTAGAGCACTTGTTCTCCAGACAGTTTGGTGAAATTCTTGAGGTGCAGCCTTGTTAGAGGAAGCATGTCACTGGAGGTGGGCTTTGAGAATTTAAAGACTTAAGCCATTTTCAGTTTGCGTTCTGCTTTCTTCTTGCTATTCAGGCTATGAGCTCTCAGCACACTGTTCAGTCACTATGTCTGCCTGCTGCCTCTGCTCTGCAGTTTTGGACTCTAACCTTCTGGAACTGTAAGCCAAAATAAACTCTTTTGTAAGTTGCTTTGATCCTGGTGTTTTAGTACAGCAACAGGAAAGTAACTGGTAGAGCCCCTAAGCCTTTCCATATCATTGTATCTTATTTTTATAGTTTTACTTTATTTTAGTTTGGGGAGACTAACCTGTGTGCTATTGGTTTATTAATCAAACCAATACAAGTGCTGTTATTCCTTTTAGAGGTCTTGTTTGGGTTTGCTCTCTACCAATTAAATGGTTAAAGGGCAGGAAAAGAATCTCAGCAGGTAGCAGCATGTAATAAGCATTCTTAAAGGTGAAGAATTGGGTGCACACCCATACCTGAAGGGACCAGCTCCCCATTTCGGCAGCCATAACAGCCGGACATGTGCTTTTCTGACCTTGCCTTAGTCACTAGAGGTTAGGTGCCTGCCTCGTGACAGGGAACCAATCAGAAGTTAGCTGGTGGCACTATGCTTTACGATTCTGGGTGTACTTTATGGACAAGCACACAGCAATGACACGCAGAGCATAGCAACCACCCTGGGAGGGCCTATGGGCCATAACAACCAGTTGGCCAATCAACACAGGGCAAGCCCTCCAAGCCTGGAGGCACACCAATCCTGAGCCTGTGCGTACCCCTAGACACTCCCCTTACGCTGCCCTATGAGAGCTCCATGCAGCCCCTTCGAGCTGTTTTTGCTAGCCATCTGCCATGGCGGGTGGGTGAAAGACCCGAGATAATATGGGGTTAGCTTGTTAAAAAAAAAACAATAAAGCCTCATGCAGTTTGCAGCAAGCTTTCGAATCCGACTGGTGATTGGGGTGACTGGGGTCCTGGGCTGGGACCCCGGAGGCCTGAGTTTTCCGGGGTCTAATATACCCACACTCAGAGCAAGGCCCACAGAGCAGAAGACTCCCTCCAAAGCAGAGAGGTTTTGTTTGGTGGGCTGGAACATGTCCTCTTCCTCTAAGCTAGACTTGGTCAGTTTAGACAAAGAAGAGATGATAATAGACCCACTGTTTGGGGTAAACACATCTGGTTCCAGTCTTTGTCAGCCTAAAAGGACCCCTTCAGACCTTTATATCAGTTCTAGAGGGTGAAGAGTCTGGAAGTATGCTGTCTTCACTTAACTGCCTTGGCCTTTTCCTATCAGTCTGCTGTTAGGAATCTAACTTCTAGTTCCTCACATGGTCTGTGCATCAGTAAGACACAGGTTTGCTTATTATTAGCAATATGATTTTGTTCCCAGGTAGTTATGTACTGTAACAGCAGTGAAATTGTGATGATTGAAAATGGTATGCAAGCCAGATATTACAGTATTATTGTTTTTCCTTTTTTACTACAAGGATTTCTTACTGAAATTAAAAGATAAGATTAGATATATGAATAGGTTTGGGCCATTTCCTATATATCAGTAGTTTCAGAAGCTGAAAAAATATTTATGCTGTGTAGTAAACTGATGTTGCTGTAACAATGCAGTATATTATGTACCACAGTGGTCTTGCTGTGTTAGTCATAAATGCTGACTTATACGCATCAGGACTTACATACTACTGTATTTAGGATATGATGGTTGTTCTCTCTCTTTTCTGTAGCATTAGTGAACACATTTCAATAACAAAAATAACACCATTATAAGATTTGTGGAAAATATTCTTTGATTTCTTTTACAACTATTTTCTCTTTCAAATTTATTGATGTCTGTAATTTTCTCATATACCAATTTAAAGTACCCATTAAAATACTTCTAAAAGATTCTTATCTTCTTGTATATTAAGTTTACTTTGAAAAATTTCCTCTATATGCCAGTTTTAAGTATTTTGTCCCTCTTTTTAGAGGGTAGCAATGAATATTTTCTTAAAGTCATGGGGTCAGGTTCTGCATCACCCTTCAATTACTATCAATCAGCCTACTGTGAGATTATGGTTTGGGGTTCAAATCTAGTGTTCAGAGTTAGATTCTCTTTTTGTTCAGGTGCATAGGAACCCGTTGTTCTTTCTTCCTTTTGTTAAGCTCTGTTTCTTTTCCCGTTTATTTAGTTTAATACATGATCACCTCCAAACCCGCCTACATCTGTGCTGTGTCACTTGGTAGACATTTGTATTTACATATGGTCAGATCATTCTGTATTTGAAAATTATTCCCATTGTGTGTTTTATTCCACGGAACCTATCGGAGTTAAAATGTGGTTTGGATGCAAAGGAAATAATTAATGATTGGAAGCTAGAGAGTTGGTAAATTATTTATTCTGGCCCCGAGGAAGCTGAGAAACTGAGTGATTACTAATGTCACTTATGGTAGTGCTGGTTGTCATTCTGATTATTTTACATGGTTTTGTGATGTTGTGCAACACATGCTAGCTCTCTGCACACCCTCCTGATGCTCCTGCAACTTATTTAGCTGATTATCAAAGGCAAAGGCAAGTTTCAGGGAAGTTTATTTAGGTTGGAAAGGAAATGACTCTTTTTAAGTCAGGTTTTTGTTTTGCTTTGTTTTGTTTTTGTGCTTCTTTTGTCATTTGTAATGTGAAAAGATTTTTTGTGACCTGGTAGGGAATCTAGAATATACATATTACTTTAGCCAGGAAAGACTGACTTTATCTTTGTGTTACATTAAATACTTGAAGAATAGAGCTTCTTTATTGTTCTCAAACTAATTAGAAATCCCTTTAAAGGAGATGATTAGTATGCTAAAGATCAGATCCACTTTCTGGTACCATTGAATGTTAACCACTGCTGCTGCTTGACAAGGCTGTCTCTTCCTTTTGGCTTGATGGCTGAGGTTTATAGCCAGTGTTCTGAAAGTATACTTATACACTGGTACTTACTCAGCTGCCGAGAGTCTCAGAGAGGCAGAAAATGTTTCTCAGGAAACATAACTTTCCCTTGTCTAGTTCTGCTGGTCAGGTGACAGCCCTACTGTAAAATTTCTTTGAAAATACATAATGAACAGCAGCAGATAATTGCATGCTCTGTGAGTGGAATGAGCTCTTCTCCTGCTGTCAGGGCTGAATTGTTCAAGTCCAGACTGAGGCTTGTTTCTCCTTGTTACCAGTAACTTGTTTATAGAGATTTCTGGCTTTAACATAAAAATAAGGGGTAGTTGAGGATTGTTAACGACTGTATACAAAGCTATAATGTTGGAAGTGTCTTGTACTCAGTGTGTTTTGACTTACTGACTTGCTTCTCTTCATCCAACATTTATTAATCTTGTCTGCCAGCCTTCTGGGAACAACTAGTAACTACAACTGTGTGTAACAGCCTTTTAAAGAGGGCAATATGCCTTGTACTATTGAGACCATTTGCACGGATTCTTTCATTTTCATAACAACTCAGTGTTGCCCTCTATATTGTTACTCCTCTGTTTTACAAAGAATCTGTATTAAATGATCAGAATTTAGTTTTTGGTTTTGTTGTTTTGTTTTTTTTTTTTTCTGTTCTATATTTGTAGAAAAAAGGGAACATTATGTTAAATCATATTTTGAAATGTTTATGAATTGTAGCCTATGCAGTTTAATAATAACTATCATTTATGGAACATTTAATTTGGGTGTGATACTGTATGCATTGTTTTATTTATTTATTTTTTTAAGCAAAACAAAACAGGGTCTTATTATGTAGTCTTGACTGCCTGGCCTGGAACTTCCTTTGTAGACCAGGTTGGTCTTAAACACACAGAGATCGGCCTGCCTCTGCCTCAGGAGTGCACTACCATGCCTTTCTGTGTTGTTTTACTTATAAAACCTGTACAATAATGGTTATTATCTTCTTTATGTCATAATGAAGAAATGAAACTTAAAGAGGCCAATGATTGAAATAAAAATCAGAGGTTGTTTATGGCTTTAGTAATTTGTTGTTATTTAAAATTCATATGCTCATGGAGAGAATTTTAGTGTCATTTCATAAGTGTTTTGTGGGAAGGGGAAGACTAGTGAGTTGTACATGAGTTGTTTCCCAAATCTGGATGAAAGATCTAATCTGATAATCTTGCTTTGTAAAAAATTTTTGCAATAATTTTTCTTAATTGATGTATTTTCAAATCCTATCTTATAATAAAATAATTTCCCTTAAAACTAGTCTTTTTTAAAAGTGCTTAAATATTACGAATTCTTGTGTCCCTTTGCTCCTTTACATATTATTTAATATATAAATTAATTAAAATTACTGATATTTTTTCTGTTTTTAATAGTTTCTAATTTTTTCAACAGTCTTCAGTTGGCCAAAGTTTGGTTTTAACAATTGAGAGGAAAAAAAATCTGTCTCTTATAATAATAGTATAAGGCATTAGGATTATAGTTTAGGAGGTGGAGCAAATGTAAGAGGCCCTAGTTTAGTCTTTATCACAACAAAAAGAAAAGAACTAAAGGAATGTTGTATGCTGACTATGGAACATTGAAAAGTGAAAGCCTACTTTTATAGCCCTGAAATAACCAGCAAATCCCCGTTTTCTTAGGATTGTTTTCTTTTTGACTTTGTTGAATTTTGTACTTTTCCCCTGTGTTAATAATCATAGTTTAGTGATTTCCTTTTAGAAGATAATATTTGTTAGTCATACCCTTCACACAGCTTATTAACTAGTAGCTGTTTTCCCTTTGCCCATAATAATAGTTTGTTTTTACTTGTGTATGTCTAACTCTGAACTGCTTGAAGGCAAGCACTATCTTGTGGTCAGACCTGTTTTTGTAGCTTCTGTTTTGTGTTGTGTGAATTAGTGAAAGTAGCTCTTAAATTCAGCATCTTTTACATCTACCACTTGAAATCACTGCATGAGAACACATACATTAATGTCTTCCCCTTTGATTTAATGCTCTATATAGATATGCAGGGCTTTAATAGTGGTATGATTTATACTAAGATATCAGTGCAGTTTATATATCTTAAAATCTTCTGATTCCTAAAAATTGACCTGGTCTTCTATAATCCTAATTAACAAAGGTTCACTTTGTTCAAATATTTCAAGAAAATCTATTAAGTATCCTTGTTCAATATTTCAATTTTAAACATTGGAAAAAGAATTGGTATATAAAAAGATGTTTTATAATGAACTGGACCCTGAGTAATCTGATGTATAAAAATGTTACAAATTGTGGAATAAGCATGTTACCAGTAGTAGGTAAAAAGTAGTTTGGATGCTAGAATATATGTATTACTAGTAATTATTTTCTTAAATATTCTTTGTTAGTAAGAAACAAGTTTGTAGGATAAGTACTTGGACCAAGGTGAGAAAGTAGCAGTGTGTCAAATGCCAGTGGTTGGTACGTTGGATTATGTATGTTTGTGGACAAGAGAAATAACACACACAGAGCAAGGCTAGAAGTTATGACATTCATACTTAGGACAGGCACTACTAAAAAAGTATTGTGAACGTTGAAAGTAGAGAACAGAGTTTTTGCATTCCTTAAATAATTTATTCTTTGAAGAGGATTTAGGTACACATGCTTTAATAACATGGCAATATAGAGAAAGATGAAGTGGGCCGTCCTCAGTTTTGTTTCTAGAAACACTTTGACTCTGTAATTGGAAGGTGTCTTGGGGTAAACTTTATGGAAACTTACCAAGTTGGAGGAAGATTTCAGCTGTAGTATCTAAAGGGTCATTTAAAAAACCCTTCTCTATTAAGATAAAATGTGTCCAAGCTTTAAAGAAAAGATCTTGGAGTTTGCAGAGATCCTAAAATTGGAGCTAAGGGAAATAATGAGGAACAATGCAATCAGATTCAAAAAGATTTGGATTGTTTAGGTGATTGGGCCAGCAGATGGCAAATGCAGTTCAGTGTAGACAAATGTAAAATAATTATCTTAGGAACAAAGAACCAATCATACAGCACACTGATCAGGAAAAAATTTGTGAGTTATTGTAGGAAAACCATTGAAACAGTTAACCCGGTGCACAGCTGCAGCAAAAAAAGGCAAGCAAGAAACCAAATTAGCAGATGGATAGAATATAAAGCAAGAGGCAATACTTACAGTGTATTAAGAAACTTGCTAGACCCCATCCAAATTAACTCAGTCTAGTATTGGTTGATAGAACTAGTATAGGAAAAGTAAATATTTGTCTAGAAAATATACCTAACCATATCTGATAAATAATGTTAGAGGAGTGAGTGCATTAGGAATTCACAGACTTTCATAGATAGGAGTGAGACATTGAATAAGGTTTATCTACTACCCAAAGTAGGTTTTAGTATGTCTTCCAGAGCCTGGACATGAGACTTGGGTGCTGTCAATGAGTTAGTACTTTCTCGCTGGGAACTCTTGATGCAGATTTCATTCTAATTTGTCATCCTTGGTTACTATACAAATGTGCTTCTCCAACCTTGTTTTGATAGTTTTGAGCTATCTTGTAGCTATTTAGTCAATATCTTGTCTTTTGATTTAGGCTAACCTGAATACATATCAGTTGTTACAATTAAGAGCTTAGCTGGTTTAGTGATAGGATTCTGATATTTTAACCTTGGTAGTTGCATTAAAAATGTTTTTATAACTGTAAGTAACGCTTTAGATAAGAAGAAAATGGAAATACACCTTCCTTCTATGAAAAGAATTGCAAACTTTAAGTTCATTCATGTAGCTAAGTAGTGACATTGTTAAAATTCACTGTTCCAACCCAGCATGTCTGTTAGAAGAATATTTGTATTTCTTTATGTATTTTGTTTTTCACATTGTTTTGAGACAGTCTTGCTTTGTTGTACAGGAAAGCTTTCAAACATATGGAAATCTTCTTGCCTCAGCCTCCGTTACTGTTGATGAATCTCTATCTATATAAATTAAAAAATAGAAATTTTGGAAGCATTTCTGAATTAGCAGCTGTTGCTTACAACTTAAATTTGATTAATAAGTAAAAATTTGTCACATAAGCAAGACTTTATTATTTTTCATTTATCATGTTATATGACCCGTTTTAAAGTACTCCTAGTTTTTAAGTCCACAGCTGCTGGAGCTGCAGGCACATGCAGAGTAAAAGGAGAGAGAAGCGATGGTACGATGTGCATCACTCTGTAGATAAAGGTGGTGTAGACTGATATTAGTAGATGAGTTCCCAGAGATGATCTTCTAATATCCAGCTTGTCAGTAAGGGACTTCGAGTTTTGAGAGGTGGGTGCTGGGACCAAGGCTATAAGGCAGTAGTAAACTGAATACCAATAATTGATACAGTAAGTATGTTTATGAACAAATGGCATGTACACAGTACGCCTAGAAGTTTTGGCATACATATGTAGGACAGTCATTACAAAATAAATGATCCAAAATTCATTTGAATCATGAATTCCTTGGGAAAAAATTGAAATAATTCAACTTTGAAGCTTTATCTTTCTTAAAAGTGAAATGTACTTCTTTCATCAGGCTAGTGTCCTTCAATCCAGTACTTGTACTGTGCCCCGAGACTTAACATATATCATGCCATCCATAGCGTGCCTTGCCTTTGAAAGCAGTTGTTCCAAAATTAAAATGTACCATGTTTAGTATTTGCTCTGTACTGTAAATGATGGGCAGCATTAAGAGGAAGAGTTGTGTGACTGAATTTTTTTTAACATCTATTGGAATATAAGATCATTATTTGATGAAGAGAATATTGGGGATGCTAAATGGTTCTTTGAAATTTTGGTGGGTATATCTCAGTGATAAAAATTTCACGTAGCTTCAAGGGAATGACTTTGGTTCTATTGTATAGTTGGTTGCTCATTTCATATGAACTTTCAACAAAGAAATAAGTATATTTAGGTTATTAACTATTTTAAGTATGTAATGTTAAGGATTGTTAAAGTTTTACATTCTAATCTTTAAATTGCTTGACTATCTGGATAATGCTTTTATTAATTAATTATTTTTTTCCACACTACACACAAACAACACCTCACACATTCATAATTTGGGCGGGGAGAGAAGTGGAGAGAGAGAAAAAATATATGAATATGGGACATAGAGCTGAGATAGTGAATAGATAATTAAGTACTGGAGTTGATATGCCAGATTGCTAAAGAATAACCTGCACATCTATAAGGTAACATGATGGACCAATTAGTAGCAGAATTAAATCTAATGATCTACCTCCATTGCCTTTCTAAGTGGAGTTTATTTTCCTTTCCTTGGCTGTATGTCTATTCCTTTGTAACATTAGGAGCCTCTTGTAGCCATTTTTGTTGATATTTGCAGTGCAATTGCGTGGGTGTTGGGAATGAATGTCTTCACTACTTCCCGTGGGGTCCTGCTGCTCCTGGCTGTTTTGTAGTGTGCATAGAAGACAGAAATGAGGTCTGTGGCTAATGCCTACTTGAAAACCACGGAGGTTCAGCAGCTTATTCCATTTTCCTTTTGAGAAAATCTTTTTGAGTCATTTCAGCAGTTTAGAGGCTCCAGATAGCTCACCTCGATAGTCAAGAGTATCCTGCTTTGATTTCTGCCTTTCCTTGACTTCTTTGGTTTTTCTTTCAATTTCTTGTTTAAAAGTGGTAAAATCTTTGAAAAAAGTGTGGGTTTGTAAGCTGATTCTCAAACATTACATAATTTACTAGTAAAGAGGGGTTTATTCATAAAAGGTTAATCCATATAAAAATGAAACATTAACATATTTGTGTTTTTCATTTCATGACATGTTATGGGCAGGAAAGGAAAATCTGTACTTTTAATAATCCCATATCATTTGGTGTTATATATAGACATTTGTGTGAGCAGTTCTTATTGGTTACTATTTCAGTCATCAGAATTTTTCACTAGCCAGCAGTGGTGTCAGTCTTGCTTAATTCCACCACTCAGGAGGCAGAGGTAGAGGCAGAGGCAGAGGCAGAGGCAGAGACAGAGGCAGAGGGAGGAGGATCTCTTGAGTCAAGGGTAGCTTGGTCTACAGAGCTAGTTCCAGGACAGCCAAGGTTACATAGAGAAACTATGTCTTGAAAAACATGTGCACACATATATGAGTTTTTTTGGTTTGTTTTTGTTTTTTTTGGTTTGCTTTAGGTAGGGTTTTACTATGTACTAGCTTCAAACTCACAGAGGTGTCTACCTCTACCTTCTGAGTATTGGTATTATGTGGTATATTAAATTATGTGCTAGCATGACCAGCATAAAATACTTTTAATAATACACACACACACACACACACACACACACACACACACACACACACACACACACACTCCTTATTTCATAGGTACATTTTAGAAATATAATTAGTGGATGAATGGGTAATTATAACTCTTCTGATAGTTTTTGCCAAAATTTAGAAGTTGCTTCCCTAGCCCCTAATTACGAGATACCAGGTTTTTCCTATCAACAGTGATCCATAGAGGATTTGTTGCCATTAATACTTAATATGAAGATGTTTTTGATAATTTTATAGAAGAAGCTAAGTAACTTCATTTAAGTTTTATTTTGTAATGCTGTTATCTCTGTATTTTATCATTTATCTCTTAATATTATTTGCCTCAGCTTTTTTTCTCAAGTTTATTTAAGCATTAACTTATATTAAGAAAACTAGATTTTTGTGTTCTGACAGACTACCAGTATTTTTTTCTTCATTTTTATGCTGATCTTTTTTTAAACTAATGAGTTGAGGGATATTATTTTGTCTTGTTTTTATTTTGGAGAGTAATTGCCAATTTTAATTTTGTATTCAAATGTGTGTTCTATGCAAAAGTTTGTGTCTTTGGTGTTTTGAGTGCTTAAAGAATACATAAACATAAAATAACTGAGGACTTAAAAATGTTAGTTTTGGTACATATTCCATTTTTTTCTTTGTGTTTGATTTTTTAGACTTTAATGTGTATCAGATCAACAATCCCAGATACATAAGAAGAAACTTTGAAACTGTTTTCAGTGTACTTTTAGACATAGGATCTCTGGTTGTAAAATGGCCTAGTATGGGTTGTCTGTTCAGTTGTAAGAGCCATGGTCCCTAGCAAGAAATAAAATATAGGAGCCTGTGAGATGGTCCGTTGGTAAAATTGCCTGCCACTACACTTCACCACCTGAGGGCAATCCCCAGGACCAAAGTGGAAGGAGAGAACTGTTTTTGTCAGTTGTCCTCAAACCCTCATTCATGTGCTGTAAGCCTTCGTGCATACAAAAACATTATATGTATATATATATATATATATATATATATATATATATATATGTAAAATTTAAATCTCAAACTAGTATATTCATATTTATATGTTTTAGTTAGGATTTACTATTGCTGTGAAGAGACACCATGACCATGGAAACTCTTATAAAGGAAGACATTTAATTGAGGGGGCTTACTTACAGTTTCAGAGGTTCAGTCCATCATGAGCCTGGTGGCATGGCATGTAGGCAGGAGGCAGGCATGGTGCTGGAGAGATAGCCAAGTGTCCTACATATGGCAGGCAACTGGAAGTCAACTTATACTTAGTGAAGCTTGCAAAAAAGACCTCAATGCCTGTCCCCACAATGACACATTTCCAACCGAAGGTGTGGCCCTCATTAAAGGTGTGTGTCATCCAGCCTCCTCCAAGGAGACCACACTTCATAATAGTGCTGCTCCCTATGAGTTTATGGGAGCCAAATATATTCAAATACCACAACACATAAAGATGTAAATTATATATCTTTCATCTGGAATGCTTGGGTCCAGACATATTTTTACGTTTCAGATTTTGTGGTCCCTGAATAGTTAATGCATACAATATATTTTAGTGGTAGAAATCAAGTGTAAACATCAGCTTGTTTATGTTCCATATATACCTCATACATATAATGTGAAAGTAACTTTGTTCAGTTGTTTTAGTCACTTATATTTTAACTATAAGTCACATTATGATAGATATGGAATTTTCTTGGTGAAATATCAGGACTCAAAATGTTTAGTTTTTTAGAACATTTTGAATTTAGAATTTTGGGTTTAGGTATAAACAACTTATATATATATATATATATATATATATATATATATATATATATTACATGTATGAACAAACATACACATATACTGCATTTTGTTTGACATGCCTTATCATGGAATACTTAGAATCATTTAAATCATCACATCAGTCTATTGATCTTTAACTGAACATCTGATGCCTTCTGGGGCTGGCCAGATAACCCATGCAAATATCTTTCCACTTTACATAGTCTAATAGCGTTCAGACTAAAGTGAACCTTAAACAGCTTGTTAGACTTGTATACTAGTGAAGTTTAGCTTCCCACATTGGGCCTGTGGACTGCTCCAGAAGGAAACCCTTATGAAACAACACAAGAGTAATGGAGACAAGTTCATTACCTTTCAGATTACTGTAAAATGTTTTACAAGAGCAATTTATGTTTATTCCAGGTAGTAGAACTTTAAAAAGTATTGTCCTAAATGCTGGTCTTTGAGAAGATTCCACAAGATGTCTTTTTCTAAAATTCTTTTACTTTGTGATAATTTCCAGCCATTAACATTACTAAGTTTTTCAGGTTTAAATAATGATGCCTGTGATTAAAAAAAGAAATGTGAGGTTATTCTATACATCTGAGTTATTCTAGATAAAGGCTTCAAAAATGAACATTGTTCTCCTCGTGTCAAATTGAGGTGATGATACAAAGCCCTGGCAACTGTTGTAGACATAGTATGCTGCTGGAAATCACATAGAGAAATTATGTATAGTTTTATATTTATTCCACTGAGAAAGTACAGTAACATTTGAATCTGGGCATTGTAATATGCATATATGAAATTGTTTTTATGATCTTAATTTCTTGTTTTAGAGATAGGACTCTCCAAGGAGACTTTGTGACATACGTAGGCTCACCTTGGTGACTTGGGGTAATTGTTAATAGAACCAAGCATCCATTGGCTCCAGATGGAACTTTAATCTGGCTTCTGAGTGAGTCAGTGTCTTTCATAGTCTCTAAGCATCTGTTTTGGAAACATATATGACATTATTCAAGATTTGTACAAATTAACTTACCCTTGGGTTACAGTTCAATTTTTCTTTATTTAGAATTGTAAGTAGTTTTTATATAATCAAGTAAAACTAACCAAAATTCATTATTGGTTTATCTATTAAATGGCCACTTATAGTATTGTGGTTTAACTTGTAGTAGATTTAAGAAAGCTAACATTAGACTTCTAAAGATTGTAATTTGTTTATAAAATATGAAGAGTCATTTCCTTCTTTCAAATAGCTTTTACAGAAGTACTTTGTAGCCTGTCAAGAGAGTTCAACTTAGATGGCTTGAGTTGGGTTCCCAGAACTCACTTGGTAGAGAGAACTACCATGCAAGTTGTCTTTTGACCATCACATTTGTATGAACACAAATATACATAGTAAATAATTATAATAAACATAAACAGTGCTTCTTTTGGTACTATTTTAAATTAACTTAAAATTGTTATTTCATATTTATGTAATAGAACTCTTTGGATAATCTGACTTATTCCAGAGTTAAGTTTTACTATAAATGCTCCCTGTAGGGGAGCCTTTAGGACTTGGTCTTTAAACACTTTGTAGGTTAAGCTGTAGTATGTTTTCAGAACAGAGGCAATAAGGTGCTGGCTTGCCTCATCTCTCTTGTCTATTTTTATGGTAGGTTTGTTCCTTTTTATAGTATGGTTACCATCAGCAGCTAGGCAACTAACATCTTTAGTTCCAGCAGAGATTACAAATTCTTCTCTCACTGCAGATGACAGTCATTTGATGCTGGTTAGTTAAATCTAAGTTTGTGAACCCATTGCTGGCAGGAATGATAATGTCTCAACATTTGATGATTCAGGGCCAGTGCTGGAGCCTGCTGTGTTTGGAGAGGTTCAGCTTCTGAGTGATGGAGGGATGGGTGATAGTTTTGCTCAGACAGTGACCTACAGTAACTGTGCTTTCATTTTTCAAATGAGTGAGTTTATTAAGAATATATCAAGCAAGAATAAGTAGAACAAATTACAAGTAGTAGATAGCAACAATCATCAAATTGATGACTTAAAACATTCAGCAGAAATAACTGGAGAAGGCAGCCAGCTGGAGTTTCCACTTGAGAATCCCAGGCAACACAAAGCATGCCCTGGGTGAGGCTTCTAAGGAAAAGAACAAACAGCAAGCAATAGTTAGGCAGCAAGACATCTTCAAATCAGGCACTTACAGCATCTAGCAGAAATAGATTGCTAAAGCAGTTGAGCTGGAGTTCCCAGTTGAGAGTTCTTGCAAAAAGATTTCTCTGCATGAATGAGCTCCGGCTTTTCAAAATTTCTACCACAGGGACCCAACTTTTTCTCTGTGATATAATAGTTTTGAAGAGCTGATTTGTTCTTTTTTGGGGGGCGGATGGTTTTGAGACAGGGTTTCTCTGTGGCTTTGGAGGGTGTCCTAGAACTACCTCCTGTAGACCAAGCTGGTCTTGAACTCACAGAGATCCACCTGCCTCTGCCTCCCGAGTGCTGGGATCGAGCTGCCTTAATCTTGACTTGGGATCTTTTGTCTTTTACTTTTCTTCATTGGCAAATACTTTCGTTCTGTTTTTTCCTGTACCTTTAATAATACTCTTCTAGTCCTATGTATCATGAAGCTTCATTTTATGAGATTTCCTCTTCTGGACATCTGGGCTGATTTAATTTATTTATTTTTGAGACTTGGTATTACTAAAAGTCCAAAGCTTAGATTGGCTTTGAACTCACAGTCCCATCCTTTATGCCTCAGTTTCCCAGAATGGTGAACTGGAAAGGCATGCACGGACTTACTTGCTCTGTAGTAGATTTCTGAACTCTGAGGATGGAGTGGAGTTAGTATCTTTATATATTGTGCATGTACAAAGTAGGAAATCAAAGATCTTAAATGTTTCTGTGTGAATTATTCGTTTTTTACAAATATCAAACTGGGGTTCCCGAAAAACTTTAAGGGTAGTTACAGAGTTGTTGTGAATTTAAAATCTACAAAGAGAGACAGAGTCTCCAAAGAGTCAGAGTAATTCAAGAGTTTAGGAATCTTGGCTGTTTACCTGCTTGACTGTATTAATGCAGCTAAAGGAAGTTTGCACACATGAAGGTATGGAACACATTTGTGCTCATCTTACTTGGGAAAGACTCAGTGGTTGAATTTGGTATTTCTCAGCCAAGGTTTTACTGGAAAGTTGTTAATATTCTGGTTCTGTCTGTCTAAGTAGAGGTATTTATTACAGAGTTGCAAGTAGGTGGGTAATACAGATTCCTTCCTTCCTTCCTTCCTTCCTTCCTTCCTTCCTTCCTTCCTTCCTTCCTTCCTTCCTCTTTCTGCAGGTGGAATAATAATTAAGAGATATACATGAGAATAAAAGATTCAAATTCTTGCTATGTTATTTGATAGTTGTGTGTCCTTGGTCCAGTTTCTGTCTAAATTCAATTTCTAGTAAGTTTTACTGAAGGCTAGACTTCTTAAGGTAATGACTACCTTGTCATGATACTTTAGAAAGTTAGTCCTATGTCACTCTGTAAAAAAATATGTATTTCCTTTCAGCTGCACTATAAGCTAAGGTGTATAAAAGGTAATTTTTATATGCATATACTTGAATGTTTGGTGATAACTAAAATGTTTATTTAATACTTTTCTATTGTGAAATATATGCAAATATACATTCCAAGAACATGGCTTGGCCTGAGGATTATATTGTGGTTTCAGCTTTAAGTAGTGTATCATAATTAACTTCACCTTTGTTTATTCTTTCTGGCTACAGTAGACATTTTTGTTTCTTAATGCTCTAGTTTAAGTTGGTACTTTTCATCATGAAGCAACCAAAATAAAAAGTTGTCTTCCAAGGTTATTATTTCAAAAATGTTTTAGAAACATAGGTATCTGAAACATCCTGTCCTGTTAAGCCAAGTGGGGTAAGCCTAGTTATTGATGAACTTGAGTCTGGTCCCAAAGTTTAGCTCACTACTGTGATGGGGTGTAAAGCCCTACAGCCAAGCTGCAGAAATTGTGTTTAAGCCATTAGTTTTTAGGAGTGGGGGGTGGGGCGCAAGTGATGTTGCAGTGGAATACATTGTTTGGTAGTGCTGAGAATCTGAGTCCTGTGGGAGGGAATGCTGTTGGGAGACTACAGGAGCATGCATTGGATCATTTGAGCCTAAGCATTGTGTTAGTTTCCTAGGATTGCACTAGTAAAATACCAGATTGTGGGGTTCCCAAACAGAACTTGATTCTTGTATGATTCTAGGCGTAGAATTCCTACATCATGTTAAACCTTGATTTTCCAATTTAAATTGTTAGTGTTTTTTTTTTTTTTTTGACTTAACTAATAATTTGACATATCAGGCTTAATATTAAAGCAACATATTTATATATAGTATTTGGATGCCAGTGGGTTAATTATAATTATCCATATTGGAATGTTTATCTATTCATTTTGGTTTCATTTTGGAGATGTAATCTTTTAGCAAGCATATTTATTTTTAAGAGAGTAAGTTTGAGTACAATAGTACATTCTTTACTAGGGAGTATTATAAAGAACATTGTGTTGAGACACAAAATGACTTCTGTTAATAATATATGAAATCTTTTAAATATTTTTATGATACAGCTATAGAGAAGAGTTACAGATTTACAATAAAATTTGTTATCAAGAATATATTTTAGTGTTATTCTGTAATTGTTCTATTAGGCTTGCTTTCCCCATTTCATTATTAAAGCTAAAATGTTGAAGCTGCCTATAGGGATTGCACCAGCATTTCCTTTTAGCTTTGTTTTTTTTTTGACTCTGCCTATTTTAAATTGAGAGCTTTGTTGAAATGTACATATGAATTTAAATTTTACTTAGCCTGAGTTCTAAAATAATTATCCAGACCTAACCAAGGAAACTACCCCTGTAGTTTCTAAATGAATAAACATGTTTAAGTAGTTAATTCTTGCCATTGGAATTGCCTTCACTTAATTTATTTCAATATTTTTCTAACTAAAATGGGTTGTTAGACATTATTTGTTCCTTTTTCATACCTTCTTTCTTTTATACCTTTTAGTTTTCACAACTTCAGAGTTGCTGAAATGATGCCTTCTATTCAGTTTCCTCTGAGTTTACTTTAATACAGCTTTGTATGCTAAGAGATTAATATGCAATAATTGTATTAATTAAGTTACAGATTTCACTTCTGCTTCACCAGGGTCTCCTAATAGTTCCCTTGTCTGTTTTAAGAACCAATCTAGGTAGGGCTCTAAAAGCTTTTGAAAAATATTAGTTGCTTATTTTGCAAATATATTTCAGTTTGGGCTTGTCTTATGTTTTCTCATGGCCAGATTGAAGTTAGACATAATTAGAGAAACTACAGAGTTGATCTGTGTATGCATGTCCAGATCATCTGTTCACAGATACATAGTGTTTATTACTAGGAATAGCTTTATTTTATTTATTGTTATTCATTCAGGTGATGTATACATTAAATAAACCTAGGAGTTCAGTGGTATTTGGTACATTTGTGGTATTGTGCACCTACAAAATCTGTTTTTTTTTTGGTTTTTTTGTTGTTTGTTTATTTGTTTGTTTGTTTGTTTGTTTGTTTTTTTGAGACAGGTTTTCTCTGTGTAGCTTTGGAGCCTATCCTGGCACTCGCTCTGGAGACCAGGCTGGTCTCGAACTCACAGAGATCTGCCTGGCTTCTTCTTCTTCTTCTTCTTCTTCTTCTTCTTCTTCTTCTTCTTCTTCTTCTTCTTCTTCTTCTTTTTTCTTTTTTGACAAAATCTGTTTTGTTCCAACACCTTTTGATTACCCCCAAAGAAGACTTGTACCATTAGTTACTTGATACCGTACAGTAAATGACTTTGCTGGCTAGTTTTAGGCTAACTTGACACAATCTAGAGTCACTTGTGAAGAGGAAACCTCATCTGAGAAAATATCCCCACTAGATTTGTCTGAGCATTTTATTGATGCTTGATATGTGAGAACCCAGCTCACTGCGGTGTTGCCACCCTTGGGCTTGCAGTCCTGAATGGTATAAGAACACAGGCTAAGCCAGTAAGCAGCCTTCTTCCTTGTCCAGGTTCCTGTACTGGGAGTTCCTGCTCTGATTTCCCTCTGCAGTAGATTGTTAACTGGGAGTCTAAGCTGAAGTAAACCTAAGATGTTTTTCTTTCTTTCTTTCTTTCTTTCTTTCTTTTTTTTTTTTTTACAGCAGTAGGAACCCTATCTAAGACCTTTGTGTGTGGTAATTCTAACAAATGTTGTCTTTGGAGGTACTCTAATTCTTGGGGTTTTCATTTGAATGAAAAAGGCTAATTTTCTTATAGAATAATCAGAGTGCCACAAAAATCAGAGTAAAAATATCCCTTCTACATTTTAAATGTCACCATATTTTAAATCTTTAAATCACCATATGTTTTAAATCTTGAAATATTTGTCATTTTGATTAACCTTTTTTTTTTTTTCTGGCCTTGATTGTTGAAAGAAGTACCTAATTTTTTTCATTTAGAATTGTAACAGGATAGAGTACTACAGATCATCAGTGTGTGAGTGGTGTGTGTGTGTGTGTGTGTGTGTGTGTGTGTGTGTGTGTGTGTGTGTTATCACTTGATAGTGTACTGATTTGATGTTCTGACTTATATCAACTTTACTAGTTTGAAGAAAATATCTATAATAAACACTGAGGTAAAATTGAAGACAGCTTTTTGTATCGGGAAGTTTTGTTCATTGTGCACTTGAGATTCTTGACAAAAGTTCTGAAACCCTGATGATTTATTCTCACACAACATAAAATCATCTTGATTCTAAAAATGCATTATACTTTTCCCTCCGGTAAACAGAGAAGAAAAATTTTACTACCAACATGTAATATGATGGCAAATGAGAATAGGAAGTCCTATGTGTAAGGGTGAGCATGATTTATAAAAGGTGTTTTTAAAAATACAAAATTTCCTTAATTTTGAGAGAATAGAAAATTTGTTTTTAGGCCTTAAATGTACCAAATGAGTGGTTCTTTATTCGTTTAAAATCACATCTTTGCTGGGAGTGGTGGCTCATACTTTTAATCCCAGCACTTGGAGGTAGAGGTAGGGAGATCTCTCTGAGTTTGAGAGATCTACAGAGTGATCTACAGCCTGGTCTACAGAGTGAGTTCAAGGACAGCCAGGGCTACACAGAGAAACCCTGTCTTGGAAAAACAAAAACAAAAACAAAAAACAAATAAAATCACATCTTTGTTTTTGGTGGTCATGTTATTTCTAAAAGATAACTTTCTGAAAGAGTGAATCCTCTTGGACTCAGAAAATCCTCTTTTGCCCAATGATGAGTTCTCAAAGGCCTGGTAAATGTCCTTCCTTTATTCTCTTTTGAGACTTTCACAGTCTCAGGATCCATGCCCCTCTGTCAGAGGTTTCCATTCTTGGTTTCACATGCTTAGGCTTTATTTTTTAAATGATGAAAGTGCTAGTTCTTTTCTGACTTTAACATTAGGAACCTGATAATGACAGATGTTCTTGTATCCAGTGGTTTTTACAGCAATGGGACAAAGTTTGGATGTTTTATAGACAGGGAACAAATCAGTGTATAATACTAGACATCAGTTGGTTTATGCTAGCAGTTTTGAGAAAAAGTAAACATTACCGTGAGGACTTAGAGTGAAACTCTGTGTGTACACACACACACACACACACACACACACACACACACACACACACACACACACACACACACACACACACGTACACACACGTACACACATAGAGGCCAAAAAGCTGATGTCAGGCATCTTCTTTATTGCTCTGTGCCTTATTTTTTGGAGACAGGGTCTCTCACTAAATCTAGAGAGATTCTTCTGCCTCTTTCTCCCTAGCCCTGGATAGTAGGCCAGTGCTGTGGGTGTATGTGGGTGATGGGGGACTTGAACTCAGATCTAAATTACATAGCTAGCACATAATCCATTGGGCCATGTTTGAGGCCCTAAATTGGTTTTGATAATATAATTTATGTTAAATGCTTTTGGAGACACTGTAATTGGCAGCACATGTCTCTTTCACTTCCAATTCCATTTCTGATATGCAGACTATGAAAGTCTGTTATGCTTCTGTCACTTTCTGACCCTTCAGTTATTCCCTTCCATGCGCCCACTAAGGTGATTCCATAGTTGGTACTCTAATGGTCTTCAGTGCTTTTTTGTGCTTCAGACTTGTGCTTTGGTAACTGGTTTACAGTGAACTTGGCACACAGAACTTAACGTTGGGTGTATTCCGAGCTCCTTGTTGATAACAAAGACATATCCTTGCAAAAATTCCTTTCTTTTTCTGTTCCTGAAAAATGCCTTGTGCTTCTTTGCTCTATCAGCACAAATAGATGAAGTTTTGTGTACCTGATTTTTAAGTAAAAATGCTATGAATTAGATAGCATTTAGACTTCTTTTGAGTCAGATGAATGATAGTGCATGTTTTAATTTTATGAATAAAAATTGTGCAAGAGCATTAAGGTTTGAAGAAGGAATATATTTTTTCTGTTTTTTATTTATAAGGAAAATTCATATAATGGTATTGGTGACGTTAATATTATCATTTAAAATTGTTTAACATTGAATTGAGTACTGTAGATTAATCAAATGGAGTTTTCTCATGTAAAGATGATATTATATCTGATTGTTACTTCAGTCAAAAGCTGGGATTGGGTTGTGTATTGGAGTTCTATAGAAGACATTATAACAAAGCTATGTACTCCATTTACTGTTTTAACACATGTTAACTTTAGAATTGTATCAGTAGACAGCATGCACTAAAGATGTTTCCTCTAAAAGAGGAATAAAATTCCTTAAAACCAGATGTGGACATGGAGATCCTTAAAGACAAAGCTACAAAGCTACAAAGCCTTGGATAAATGGTACTAAATTCAAAGGTCACCCTGCCTCAACCCCTTTTCACACTTAAGGGAATTTTCTTTCTCTTGTCCTTGTGAATTTGTAGGAGAAAAGTCTTAAAAATCTTACCTACCCATTTATCTTATGCCCTTTATTCTCAGGAACTATTTATTATATAGCGCCTGGACTTTGTTGTGAACCTAAGGTCATAGTGATTCTTTTTAGCATATCAGGCTATTTATAAACTCCATTGGTGTTCCTTTTTGACACATTGTATCCTAGAGGCATATGTAAATTATTGGTTTCCTTTCAGACCTCAACTGTATTCACTCTTTTCTTCTCCCCTTTGAAATCTTAGACACCTTACTTCTAGTTGTTCAGAAGTGCTAGTCTCTTGTCTTTTTGTATTTGATCTTCCTTTTACTTAGTAACTCTTTCCTGGGATAATAGTGTTTGATATCCATAATATTTTCCCCTTCCTTGCTTTCAGGTCTCTTTGTTAATGTCATTTTGTCACAGAATTTTTTTTCAGGGTTGTATATAAAAAGGGCTACTGCAACAGTGTTAAGGAGTGGGACCTTTAAGAAATGATTAGTTCATGAGAGAGTAGGGTTACTGTTGTGAACGTGCATTATGCTAAAAGGCTGAGTTTGACCTCTTCCCCCACTCCAGCTTTCTTTTACACACATGCTTCCCTTCCTCCCCTCCTTCTTTCATTCTTCTACATTTCTTCCACAAGAGACTGAGGTAGAAAGAAGGGAATCACCACTGGTTGATGCCATGCCATAGACCTTCCAACCTTAGAGCCACAGAATTTCTATTGCTTATGAATTGCCTGCTTCTTGGTATTTTGTTAAAGCAACAAAAATTGGACTAAGGTGGACGTAACAAAGCACCCAGAACTTGGTGGCTGCACACAAAACTTGTCATTTTAGAGGCAGCAGCTTTAAAATACTGGCTGAAGGCTGATTTGCAGCAAAATCCTTGCTTGCTTTTTCTAGCTTTTGTTGTTTGTGGGTTCTTCTTGATACTCTTGACTTGTGGATGATATATTACATCACATGCCCTTCATCTTTTTGTTTGTCCACTCAACAGTTTAGGTGTGATAGGAGTGGGGATGGGAAAGGCAATTGAGAATAGTGAAGGTAAGTGCAAGTGTTACAAGCATGCTGAGTTTGGAATCACATTGACAGTCAGGATCCGAAGCTACTCAGAATTTATGGGAGCGGTCTGCCTATAGATAATAGTTTCGCTCTCATAATCTTTAAGTTTTGAAAGAGAGAAGCCTAAAAAGACAGCTCAAGTGAGGTTTGTTGAAATAGATGCATTTATCCTTTTTTAGAAAATAAAATGTTTTAAATGATCTATCCCTTTTCTCTAAGTGTCAGTTCTAGTAACATATCTAGATGCTAGATTTGGTTGCTGAAGTGGTAGTTACATGAACAGAAGTAAAGTTACCAGTCCCTGACAGCTGCGAGTCAGCCTCTGGGCATCTTGCTAAATTTTCAAATATAATTATACAGTAGACTTCCTTTAGCAAATTCTGTGTTCCCAGCTATAATTATAACTGCTTTTCTTGCCTGTAGCCTGTTCTTTGTCTTACTGCTCTCCTTCCTATCTCCCCCTGCTGGTTAGAATTATTCTCTGGTCATTGGGATCTGAGAAATTAGGGAACTGTTCACTGTGATTTTCTTTCTTAAACAGAAAGCTACCATTGCATATCAATTTTTTTCTTTCCACTCTACAAGTGTATTCCAGTAATATAAAGCAATGTGGCAAAGCACAGACTAAGCAATGCTATAATTGCTTGCTAGAATAAATTCAGATTTGTAACAAAAAATTAAGTCATCATAAATCCTATAGTCATAATAATTATGATAGTTTGTAGGACTTACCATAATAGTAATTTAAAAGGTCAGAAATATAAGTGGACTCTCCTTTTATATCACTTTTTATCACTCAAGTATCTACTATGAAAATAAATCTCTTGAAACATATGACTTACTTCATATCTTTTACAAAGACATTATAACATTGGAATGATAAACTTCAAGAATATATTTACTTGATATTTAGATATATTCTAAGTCCTTTTAGTGTCTTTTAACAATTGAAATGTATACATTTCCGGAAATTGAAATTTAGTCTTCATTGGAAATCGTCTACAAGAAACTATAAACTTGTGTTAATAATATTTTGAATATGTATTGTTTGCCACTCACTAACTGATATATTTTGAAGAGATTTTGTTATGTTCCAGACTTGGTACTAGTTGTTCGTTTACTGGAGTTTTCATTTGAAAAGTGTGGTTAGGTGATAAGGTTTTGCTTGAGGTTTAAAATATATTTGGGAATAAACTAGATTGTATGTTAAAATAGTTCTGTAACCTTAATTATTAATAAATAGTGCTTCTCTGACATAATGGTTGACATTCTTTGTCCTTAACATAAGGCAGTTTATTTAGTGAACTAATATAGAGTAAAGATTTGAGAAATAAGGCATTTCTTGAAACTCTTAGGAAATTTGATGTCTTTCTGCATTAGACTGACAAGTATTCCTATTGTGAAAGAGTAACTGAATAATTTAAGGTTATGTTACATGTTTTCAGGTTCTCATCCTGTCAAAGGAGTAATATTCTTAAGAAGCAAAAGCTTTGCAATTCACTGTTCTCCAAAATTGTTCCTCATTGTTGCCAGAATAATTTTCTGTTCTTGTGACAGGGTTCCAGGTTGAGGAATGGGATTAGATTTGCAGAGACAAAATGCTTGCTATTCTTTTGGTTCTGGAAAAAGCTTACCCCATAGCTTCATATGCTGTGGTACTAGCTACTATTGCTCAAGACTTTTTATTTAGAAAACCTTAAATATGCATCATATTGTATTACTTGCAACAAACTATTTGGCTAGTTAAATATAAAATGAAACACCACAGCTGCTGACCTTAACAGTTTACAGATCCTTTCAGAGGGGGCTGCTGGATTTGTGACTCAGGAGGCTAAGTCACGATAGCCGAAGATAACACCCTGACTGTTTTAAGAGTTTTCTTGGCCTTTGTTAACTTGATACAGTTTCAAAACCATATTTGTCTCAATTATCATTATTAATTGTAAAGTAATTCAAGAAGTAAAAGCACCACAATCCAAACAAGTAATTATTTCAGGTCAAATTCTTCATTTGAGCTGGGCATTGGTAGAACATGCCTTTAATCCTAGCACTCGGGAGGCAGAGGCAGCAGGTCTCTGTGAGTTCGAGGCCAGCCTGGTCTACAGAGTGAGTGCCAGGATAGGCTCCAAAGCTACACAGAGAAAACCTGTCTCAAAAAACCAAACAAACAAACAAAAAAAGATTCTTCATTTGATTCTGAAAAAAAGGGGGTAGGATGGGGGTGAAAGGCTCAAGTAGAAAAAGAATATTTGCTTGTTCTGTAGGTATATTCCCAAGCTGCTCACTATTTATGAGGGAAAAGCAGGAGCTTTGTAGAGAAGCCCCAGACTTTGTGGACAGAAAAAGTGGTCAGTGTTAGCTTGGCCTGTGATAAAGTGACTATGATTTGATATGCTGAAAAGAGAACAGTATCACTTTTGTGGATTTTTTTCTGCAGGGACCTTTCCCATCTGATAAGCCCCATGTCTAGAACAATGTGGTCACCTTGAGGTAACTGGCTAATGGGTAAATGAGAACATGACACTGAAATAGTATTGTGTGGGCCTGAGGCTAAAACTCAGTGGTAGATCACTTATGTAGTATGTACAGAGCCATGAAATCAATCAACTCCCAACCCCCAAGCATAGAAAGTGTTACGAATTGAAGTAATGGAAAAATAGAATAAAAATCTTTAAATATTACAACATGATTAACCAAATTGATAGAGTTTTACAAGATCTTCGTATTATATCCCAAGATCTATATACACTAACTTATTCAGGTCTTTCTCAATAATTCATGATACTTGATTTTAAACCAATTAAGAACTGTGGTACTGTATAATATTATTTGTAAGGAACAGATTTTGGGCTATTTCAAATCATGTCTTTTTGTGTAAAGGGAAAAGTCATTAGTCTGCATTTATAATCAGGACTAGCTTCCTATAAAATAATTTATTTTAACTTTTTATTTATAGATTTTGAAATTTACAATTCTAAATACTGCAATAGTAAGTCATTGCATTTTTGCAGGAAGCAAAAAGCACAATAAACACAAAGTCATAGCTACAAATAAAATATTGGAGCAAACTGTGAAAGGAAAGATGTTCTGGAAGCAGATGCCAATGATGTTCTGTAGATGGCCTTACTTCACAGAGAGAAGGATGAAGTCAGTATGTAAGGAAGAGCAAAAAATTAGGTAGCGAGTATTCAGTAAGCACTTACTTATGTTCTAAACAATTTATGCAAATTAGAGCAATTAATTCTTCTAAGCAATAAATTAGAAACTAGTTTTTTTTTTTTTTTTTTTAAGATAAAGTAGCTGAGGCTCAGTGGGCTTCTATAGCTCGTGCCTTTAACTTCTCTTAGTTAGGATTTCATTGCCATGAAGAGACACCATGACCACCACAGCAACTCTTACAAAAGAAAAACATTTAACTGGGGTGGCTTATATTTTATTCCATTATTCTCATGGTGCAACAGTGCTGGAGAAGTAGCTGAGTGTCCTACATCTTGACTTACAGGAAACAGGAAGAGGTCTGAGACACAGGTGGTATCTTGAGCATACATGAGATCTCAAAGCCTGCCTCCACAGTGACATACTTCCTCTAACAAGACCAAACCTATTCCAACAATACCATACCTCCTAACAGTGCCACTCCCTTTGGGGGCCATTTTCTTTCAAATCACCAAAACTAGTATTCATACTGTTTCCATGAAACTCTATCTATTGATACACACATACACACATATCCATGCTCTATTGATATACACAATAATAATGTATTTATATATTTTTGGTGCATGTTTCTTGGTATTTTAAAGACAGTGGAGTTCTGAAAAATTAATGAAGCAGCTTAACAGTACTTCAACAGTAAGTACAGCATCTTCCTAAATGGAAAGAACAAAACATAAAAACATTAGTTATCTGTATAAAGTCTTACTACATATAGTTTCACTTAGATCCTACTTTTCCTAATTGTCAAGGATAGTAAATAGATGAAAAGTTAAGGTAAAGTATAATTGTGGAATTATATTCTTTTGAAAAATAATTTCTGTATGAATGTATGTATGTGTGCATGCATGTGTGTATGTAAACCACTGGAGCTTGCCATTTCTGCTAGACTGACTGTTCAGTAAGCTCCAGGTTCTCCCCATGTCCCTTCCCTCCTGCACTGGGGTTACAGGTACGAAATGCATGCTACCCAGTCTGGCTTTTATGTGGGAGCTACGAGTACAAAATCAGGCCTTATACTTGCACAAAAAGCACATTGTCCAATGAACCATCTCTCCAACACTGGTTCTTAAGGCAGAGGTTGATACTGAGTTTTTTGTAAAGTCCTAGCTGAATATACTGGCTAATTGGAACATTTGGTTTCTTTACAGAGTTTTCCATGATAATATAACTGAATTAACATTGTTTTAGGTATAATAATGCAACTCCATAGTTTGGTCTTCTATAAATTATTTGTTCTTAAGAGTGTTTCCTTTTTACTTGACAAATGAACATTAGATTGTTGCTTTAAGACAGACCTGTGGGGTTTTTTGTTTGTTTGTTTGTTTGATTCTTTTTTTTCCTTTTCCTCTTTGGCTAGTAGAATCAAATGAACAATAATCTTTGAAAGTAGCCTCTAGTATTTTTCTTCTGTAGAAACAATAAAATAGGTATAATTTGCTTTATTCTTAAATATTGTCTTTTTCCCTTTTCTTCTTTTAAAATTGCACCATCACAGTATTGTTCTTTGGAGTCCTAAGACCTAATGTCTAAACTGTTGTAGCACCTGCTTTTAAGAGGAAACTGATCATTTGAATGGGGGTGGGGTTAGGCTAGATTTAAGATTCCCAGTTGTTATTTAAAAATACATTTGGAACAGTTTTTTTGATTACCTTAAAACCAAGGAGGTCAGGCAATACTTGTTTGTGAAAATGGTAGATTTTGGTGTTTATTATAGTAAACTCAACCACTATAACATGTTATTCTTCTCTATAGCTACTCAATATTGTCTTGCTGCTGTTAAGATTGATAAAATCGATCTTCTAACTGCTTTCACTAGTTGTAGAACAGGCTAGAGAAAAGTTGTCACATATCTCTTATAGCCAAGCTCCCTTTGGAAACTAGTACATATATCATGCAAAACAATGTGTCAAATTTAAAAAATAACCATGGAGGTCTGGTATTACCTTCAAAGGCTGAAATAAAAATTTGTTAACTCTATGACTTTGTAGAAGACCCCAAGTTGAGTTCCCTCTGTCTATAGAATTTCTGTGATCCCAGTAGTCATTCAGGAAGGTGAAAAACAAATATCAAAGAGTTGGGAGAGAGGATTGGGATATGTGACTAAATACTTGTGATGTAGGAAATTGTAGGGGATTAGTGACCCCCAGGGTTCAGAGGTACTGGGAAGTAGTATAGGTACTGAAATTTATGCCTTTTGGTTGCATTAACTAAGATGATGATGATGAAGACACATGGTCCACTCCATCGTGATGTGACTGACTAATGTGGAATTCAAGTTGTATTGTTGTTGCTATCTTACTGACATCATTGTCCAAATTACATGTCTGTCTCCCTCTTGATGAGATCATTAGCCAAGACAGCAACAAAGCAACATGGTTACGTCCTGTCTGTCATGATGAGCTTAACTCTGTGATAAAATGAGTTAATTCACTATTAGGGCACACATCCCTGTGTGACCCATGCATCTTACAGACTGACTATGTATAGTCACTCCTTAGTCTTAAAAAGCAAACAGCTGTGCCCAGTGTCCATAGGTAGCTCTTGTTTTGGGAGCACACAGAGAAACTG
The DNA here is from genome assembly GCF_003668045.3 of Cricetulus griseus. NCBI lineage: Eukaryota > Metazoa > Chordata > Mammalia > Rodentia > Cricetidae > Cricetulus > Cricetulus griseus. The sequence goes on from NW_023276806.1 coordinate 252,151,880, forward strand.
TAATGGAAGAAGTGACCAATCTGAGCTTGAAAGTCTGGAGTGGTTCAGACTGACAAGATAGATGTGACATTTGTTTGGTAGTTTGAATGTAATTGTCCCTCATAAGCTCATGGGAAGTGACATTATTAGGAGGTGTGGCTTTGTTGGAGTATGTGTTGTCTTGTTGAAGGAAGTATGTCACTGTGGAGGTGGGCTTTGAGGTTTCATCTACTTCCTGTTGCCTGTGTTTCAAGATGTAGCCATTACCCATGTCTGCCTGCATGCCACCATGTGTCCCTCTCCCCCCATGATAATGGACTGAAGCTATAAACTGTAAGTGATCTGCCACAATTAAATGTTTTCCTTATAAGAGTTGCCATGGTCTCTTCACAGCAATAGAAACTGTAACTAAGACAACTGTGACCCTCCATATTGACTGAAATTTAAGTTCCTGAGACACTATTTGTTTAAGTGGTTAATCCTGATTTAAAACCTTAGTAGTCTTGTGTGGCACTTTTACCCAGTTAGAAACCATATTGTGTAAGGTAGTGTGTAAACTAACCACATACACCCATTCTGTCCTTCTTCTCCCAAGCCTGACCTAATGGCCCTGGGGTCTCTGAAAAAACCTCTGTATAAAGGGGAAAAAGGAAGAATCATCCTGTGCCCAAAAAGATTTTTCCCTTCTTGCACTGTTTAGTTCCCTCCACATAGCCCTCAGATAGCCACAAAAGTCTGATAAGGAAAAGGAAAGGCATTTTTTTTTTCTTCCCAGGGAAGCTGAGTACCATGCAAGCAGCTTTTTTTTTTTTTTTTTTTTTTTTTTTTTACCTCTGAAGCACAACAGAAAAGATACAGTTTACTCCTTTATTCTTCAAAAGCATCAGTGATATCAGCATACACGACACCAACTATGCTACAGGGATACAGGAGAAATTAGAGACCCCCTCTTGGGATTCTTGGTCTCAATCAGTTAATTTAAGAATAGGGTGGTGTGTGGTTGTGCACACCTTTAATGCCAGCACTGGGAGCCTGAGACAGAATCAGGAAGTTCCAGACCAGCTTGTCTATGTAGTGATTTCTAGGCCCAGTCAGATAAGCATCTAGAGAACCTGTTTCAAAAATAAACAAAACAACAACAACAAAACCAAAACCAAAAACCCCAAACAATAATAACTTAAGAATGGACTTAAATGGGAACTCAGGGACAATTTTATTAGAGTTGAAAAGAAAACCCAGGCAGGCCAGCTGTCAAATGAAGTTGCTGCCTGGAGGAGGGAATAGTGTGAAGGCATGGAAGGCAGCACATGGTAGACAGCAGCCCCGGGGAAGGAGGGAAGGGTTAAAGCTATGTTCTCAACCCGTGGATTGAAATCCCCTAGGTGTTCAAAGACCCTTTCACAGGGGTTGCCCAAGACCACTGGAAAACACAGATTTTTATGTTACCGTTCATAACAGTAGCAAAAATTACTGTTATGAAGTAGCAACAAAAATAATTTTATGGTTGGAGGTCACCACAACATGAGGAACTGTATTAAACGATGGAAGCATTAGGAAGGCACAGAATCATTGCTGGGTGGCTCAGCCTGATCTACAAATAGAGTTCCAAGAAACCGTGTCCTGAAAAGCGAGAGAGAGAGAGAGAGAGAGAGAGAGAGAGAGAGAGAGGGAGGGAGGGAGGGAGGGAGGGAGGGAGGGAGGGAGGGAGGGAGGGAGGAGGGGAGGGAGGGAGGGACAGAAGCAGACAACCAGTGTTTAATGAATGAGGAATAGTAAATTGTTGGGGATACCTAAAATGTTAAACAAGCAGAAAGCAAAACTGTGTACTCAGAGAAGAAATAGAAGAAAAGAAAAAGTTAAGCTTTTCTGAATTCAGAGAACTGGGCAGACTTAAAAGCCCAATGAACTACTTCATTAGGGTCAGGGATTCAGGGTGGAAAAGCAGGTGAATCTGCTTTCCTAGGGCTAGTCTCTTCCAAATGAATGACCTAGCCTAACTGGACAGGCTAAATTTTCTGTTCTCTTGACCTTAAGTTTTTTTCTACTCTAACATTAACATGTTTTCTAATATAGCCAAAAGGCAATTTCATAATCTTTTTCAATTTCAGAACCCAAAAAGTTTGAATATTAATAAAATTTGTTTGCTGTTTGTAGGATAGAGATCTCGAGATGATTACTAGAAATTTTGTCTCTAATGTTTAGGATTTGATGTGGTGCAAGAAAAAGATCTTCAAGTTAGTAAGTGTCCTGGTAGTTAAATTCCTCCCTAAGTGCTCAGACACATCAAACTTTACCACAAATGATTCCCCTTTCATTTCATTTATGGAAATATTTTGACATAAACATTTTTTTAATACACCAGTGCACTTCAGGTTTAGACAGATATGTACATGTATTTTCCAAAAGTTAAAAGTTCTCCTTGATGAGGGATATGGAGTAAGTTACTTCATAAAAGGATCATTTACCTTTCAAGTGTACAAGTCAGTTGTTTTAAGTGACTGAATTGTATAACCGTTTCATTACTCACTGTGATCACTTACGTTGGGAAAGATAAAGAATAGTCAATAGGTATGAGGTAATTTGTGGTTAGGATATTTATGTTCTAAAATTAATTGTGGTTGTGTATTACAGATCTTTATATAATATAAATCTTTGAATCATACATTTCAGATGAGACATGTTATATTTTCATTGTATCTCCACAAAGTTATTAAAATGGACTATGATTTTTGTGAAAAGTGACAGTAGTATAAGAAGAAAGAATACCTCATTCTGTGTTAGTGGTTGATGAAATAGGTTTGTTTTAAGGCGATTTAGTTAGTATCATTGAGTATGTCTATGGCAATATTCTGTAGTTCCCACATACATTTTCACAAATGTAATTGTTTAGAAAAATGTAGTGGTTTTGAAAATTCAATCTCTGTGATGGGGGTTTAGTGTAGGCTGTACTACAAAAACATCAGGGAGCAAAGAGTCTCTTTCCTGTTGACTTAGTTTGGCTAGATCCAGTTCTTTGTGGGTATAAGAATATAGATTTCCAGTTTCTGGCTATTACAAATAATGCTGCTATGAACATGGGTGAACAGATGTCCTTGTTGTATGAATGCACATCTTTTGTGTATATGCCTAAGAGTGGAACTGCTGTATCTTGTGGTAGATTGATTCCCATTTTCCTGAGGAACCACCATACTGATTTCCAAAGTGGCTGTACAAGTTGGCACTCCCACCAGCAGTGGAGGAGTGTTCTCCTTTCTTCACATCCTCTCCAGCATAAACTGTCATTGGTGTTTTTGATTTTAGCCATTCTGACAGGAGTAAGATTGTATCCCAGAGTTTTGATTTGCATTTCCCTGTGGTGGCTAAGGATGTTGAGCACTTTCTTATGTGTCTTTCAGCCATTTTAAATGAGGTAACCCAGTCACAAAAAGACAAAAATGGTATGTATTCACTCATTTATGGATTTTAGATCTACAACAAAGAAGTAGCAGCCTACAATCCACACCGCCATTGAAGCTAGGAAACAGGAGGACCCTAAGAGAGACAGACATACATGGTCCCCCAGAGAAGGGGAAAGGGACAAGATCTCCTAAGCTAATTGGGAGCATGGGGGGAGGGGTGAGGGGGTTAGAAGAAAGAGATGGGGAGAAATGGAGGGGAGAGAAGGACATGAAGGAGCAGGAAGATATAGTCAGGGAAAGAATAGAGGAAAGCAAGAAAAGAGATTCCATGGTAGAAGGAGCCATTATAGGTTTAAAGAGACTTCTGTCACTAGAGAAATGTCCAGAGATCTAAAAGGTTGACCCCAACTAACAATCTAAGCAGTAGTGGAGAGGCTCCCTTAAATGCCCTTCTCTGATAATGATATTGATGACTACCTTATATGCCATCCTAGAGCCTTCATCCAGTAGCTGATAGAAGCAGAAGCAGACACCCACCGCTAAACACTGAGCTGAACTCTGGAATCCAGTTGCAGAGAGGGAGGAGTGATGAGCAAAGGGGTCAAGACCATGTTGGAGAGACCCACAGAGATAGCTGACCTGAACATGGACCCCAGACTGATAGCTGGGAAACCAGCATAGGACTATTCCAGACCCCCAGGAAGGGGTCAGTTTGGAGGTCTGGACAATCTATGGGCCCACTGGTGGTAGTGGATCAGTATTTACCTCTAGTACACAAATGGACTTTGGGAGCCCTCTCCACATTAGAGGGATATTCTCTCAGCCTAGACACACGGGGGAGGGTCTAGGCCCTGCTCCAAATGATATGACAGACTGTGAATATTCTCCCATGGAAGGCCTCACCCTCCCTGGGGAGTAGAAAGGGTTGGGATAGGGGATCAGTGGGGGCAAGGGCGGAGGGGAGGGAGAGGGTACTGAGATTAACATGTAAAAGAAGCTTGTTTCTAATTTAAATAAAAATATAGATTTCATTTGTATGGAAACTTACATTGACTTCCAATTTCTCTAGGTAGTTGAATTTGGCATATGGAGTCCTTCTTCTCCAGCAATAATACCTTGAATTTTGTATGTTTTTCACATCATTCTTCTGAACACTTTTTCTTGAATTCGTTAGATAACTGAGAACATTGTTTTCATTTCAGAGTCCATGGATGTATTTACTCTCTAAGGTCCTAGACCTTTGGCTGTAGGAAGGAGAACTTGGGTGTCTAGGAAGGATAGACAGCACCCTGTCTTACACTTCGTTTCACTCTCATAAGTGTTCTAGCTGGAGTAATAATTATATGGTCACCCATTTTCTCAATAGCCATTGTAATTATTTCAAGAACTTATTAAATATTAAAATTTATAATAAGAACAAACCTTCAAATTCCAGTTCCTAACTTCATGTCTTCCAGATTCACTGGTGAGTCCTTTCCTTTTCTGGTCTGCCTCCTACTTCCCTTTAGACCCTTTTGTAAAGAACTAGGATGAATGCATGTCATGGCATTTCTTTTTTTTTTTCCCACTCATTTTTGATAAAGAAGTCACATTTTATATTATAATTGCTTAAGTCATTGATTTACTCCATTTACTCCTTTCCCATCGAATCTCTTAATTGATATTTATTGCCACGATAAATGTTTAGTATGTATTCCTGTCAGACTAATCTCTCTAAAGCATTGCCTTTACTCTGCTGCTTTCCTACTTAGAACTTTCAATGGTCCTACTTTGTCAATAGATTGAAATTTGGAATCTCAACATTACTGTTTGCATGTATACTTGGATCTAGGTCCTGTACTTCCTGTTTCTATATTGGATTTTAACTGCAGGAGGGCGTCTCTCTTAGCCTATTTATGTTCCATTACAAATACTCATTTTTTTTCTCATAACTATTTATCTCTTGGATCCATGCATGGTTATTGAGCTAAATGGGATAGTTGAGTACTCTGTTTCCATTGAAATTGATATTCTACAAAGAAGAAATCACAATTCTGTAGCTTGTTTTGTTTATTTACTTAATACTTGGGGAATGTGGTATCTATTTTGATGAAAAACTACTGAAAATTTCATTTTTTCTTCTCTCAGTGCCATTATCTTTTAAAAAAGAGCACTTAACTGAATAAATTATTCTTAAAGTCATGAAATTATAGTCAAAAGTTAATTTCTTTCTAAATATGTATGGCACTATCATTCATTATTAAATAATATTGATAGTACTCTGAGTATTTTCAATGCAAAATAGTGGAAAGAATAGTTAATACATTACTACATTCTTTTCTTCTTCTTTTTTTTTTTCTTGACTTTTCTTGACAGGGATTCTACTGTGTAGCTTTGGCTATACTGGAACTCACAGAGGTCTGCCTGCCTCTTCCTCTCTGGAATGCTGGGATTAAAGGCATGTGCCACCATCAGTTGGCTCCTAATCAGTGTATTCTTATGTTAAAAAATTTTTAGTAAGTTCTATTATTAAGTGATATGTAAGTGTATGTGAAACAAAGACAAAACATTTTTTTAAAGGATTATATAAACACAAATGATTAAGGCTTCTTAGATAATAGACTGAAGCTGTCTTCATAATGGAATAAGACTAGTTTATAAACATTACATACATTTTATTTTAGCTTTATTTAAGTAACTTTTAGTGGATTGTGTAGAATCATATATTTCATAGGCATCATGTTTTGAAGTTTGAAGATGTGTAGAAAGTTAATGTTGAAAGAATAGCAAAGTATTCAGTAAAACTAAATATCATTGTACTATGTAAAACCTTAATTTACTGTCATATCATTGGAAACATAAATGTAAACATGGCTTCTCTCTTACCAGTTTTGTAATATGCCTTTCGGTGCCTAGGGGGAGATGAGTGATTTCAAGACTGCTATTATAATGGCCTAAAACAATTAACCTATTATAATGGCCTAAAACAATTAAATAGCAGTGAAGTAAATATGAGAAGGGAAAGGAATATTTATCTCCAGTAAGTGACATAAAATGGTAAAGCAGCAGGCTGGTGATGTGTATTAAGGAATGAGATCCCTAAATTCAGTGCTAATTATAATCCAGGCCGTGCTTCCCACATACTTAACTATTGTGCATTTTCTTTAGTCCAAGTGTAATTTAGAGTTCTTGAAGTACTGAATTTAGATTTCATATTTTTCATGATCTCTTAGTATATATATTTTATAAGAACTGGAACAGTTCTGAGTTCTCTGATTTTAATGGACATGGGTGACTGATTAAAATGCCATGTAGATAATTCATGTGATTGGTCTTAGGTTGTTCTTATTATGTAACTTCACACTTTCTGTGATTAAAAAACATGATTAGTGGTAAAGTTAAAATTGTTTAAACACATTTTATCATGTTTGGCTTGTTGTGGTGTCCTAAGAATATTAAGTATATTGCTGAAAGCCATATCAATGCTGGATAAATAATATATTCTTTTAGATGATTATAGTGTAAAAATCAGGTTCGTCTCTGACGGGGCTGTAGCAGGCCTGGGCATGGCAAACATGGTCTGCCAGGCCTGGCTCTTCCACTCTTCCCTCTTCCTTGCTTACATTCTCTCTCTTTTTTTTCCTCTTTTAGTTTTTTAGTAATGATTTTTAATTTTTTTATGTGCATTGCTGTTTTGCCTGAATGTATGTATGTATGTGTGAGGGTGTCAATCACTTGGAGTTGGATTACAGACAGTTGTGAGGTGCCCTGTGGGTGCTGGGAATTGAAATCTGATCATTTGGGAGAGCAGCCAATGTTCTTAATCACTGAGTCTTCTATCTCTCCAACCCGAGATGATGTTCTTAAAGCTAACCATCAAGGTCCATTCCCTTATTCCGCCGCTTTGTCCTCCTGAGGCTGACTGCTAAGGTCCAGCTGTCAAAGTTATGAAGTCCAGCAATCAAAAACCCACTTTTGGCTACCCTAATTAACATGCCTAATTAAAATTAAACACCTCACCCTAACACGGGGTTTCCTTTTTTTTCTTTGTGCTGAAAACTTGGTTTTGGGATTTTCTTGTCCTGATACTGGCCTTTTTAGTCATGATCTTTGATGTCTTGTAAGAATGATATATTGCATTATGATAACGGTTTTGAGAATTGTAAATAACCTCTGAAGAACATTTCCCCAGCATTTTGTATGGTATCTTTCAGCAGCAGTTTTGAGGTATGCTCTTCAATCGTTAAAAGGTATGTAGTTCAGATAATCTGTTCCAATAAGACCTCTAGCTTTAAGTTCTTAGAGAGGAAGAAGAGTATACTGTTGTATTACAGTAAGAAAAAAAAACTTTCATTTTTCTGTGTTTATTCCTTTTCTTTAATATTAGGTATTCTTTCCCCATTTAACTTTTAAAAGTAAGTAGCTTGTAATTTAAGATCACAGTTATTAGGTGTATTTCTGCATTTTTATATATTGCTCCCAGATGCTACAGTATTAGTTTTTATCACTGCATATTTTATGAAATGTCAGCCTTCTGTTGGCTGTTCAGGAAGCATTGTTAGTGATCAAAGACACAACAGAAAGGAGAGGAAACTAAACAGTTGGCTAATCTTTGTCCTTCATTGTGTGACGGAAATACTACAAAATTACCTTAGTAATTTTAAAAATTCTACTTTTGACATGTCATATGCAAAAAGAAATTTCTTTGATTTTAGTGAACTAAAATGACAAAAGGTTCAATAATGAAATCCAGTCATAAGGAGAAAAATTTGCTAATTTCACCAAGTTTTCCTTGTTAAGAAATGAAGGTAGTATGTCACATGTCATACTTTGCCCAACAATAGTACTGAGTTTTGATACCTAGCCACACAGTTTAAGTAATTAGTTTAAACTTGCTTTGGGTACACAAAATACATCTTATATAATTAGTCTGTGTATGTGTACTAAGTTGTATATGATTTAGTATACTGTAATATTTCTGTTTACCTATTTCTGTAACTTAAAACTTTATTTCACTGATAAAGTGAATTCATTATCAAGATAAAGATACAGAATAGGAGAAAATTTCAAAACCTTAAAGAAAATCAGTAAGAATAAAAAATCTTGAATGATTTTGATCAGCTGTTGTGTATGCCCAACACGGCAGTTGGTTCCATCAATTTTATGTTTTGGGATGGTTTATTAAAATGAGCTGCTGCTTTCAGTAAATCATTGATAAGGATTCTGGTTTATACATGTCATTCTGGGCTGGGGGCAATTTTACAATTGAAGCCTATAGTCAGTAAGATTAAAGAACTCTGTTCCTTGAAAGTGAGTGTAGTTTTTGGTTTACCAGTGTGGGAATTCAAAACCAGAAGCAGAATGAAGATGTAGAGTACAAGCTGCTTTTCTTTAAATGTACTTTTGTGATTGTCCGAAAAGAGTAGTTTCCAGATAATAAACCATCCCAGGCTGGCCTCTGAATCTCTACTTATGTCCATCCTGCCAGAGTCTTCCAGGTTACTGGATTACAGGCTTGCACCCTCAAGCCCTGCTTAGTTATGTGTATGAGTGTTTTGCTTGTGTGTATGTCTGTTCACTGTGTGTGTGTGTGTGTGTGTGTGTGTGTGTGTGTGTGTGTGTGTGTGTGTGTGCGGAGCGTGCATGGTACCTGTGGAGACCATGAGTGGAATCCCTTGGAACTGGAATTATGGACAGTGTGAATGGCCCTGTGGATACTGTGAACCAAAACCATGTCCTCTGTAAGAGCAGCTGGTGCTCTTAACTTCTAAACAATCTCTCTATCCCCTAGTGTTTTCCTTTTTATTATTGTTTTAAGTTTCCCCTTTTTTTTTCTTTTCTCTATAAGTGTTAACATTGGCATGCTCTAGGTATCTTCTTTTCCAGTTTTGTTCTGGCATATATTCCATATATTCTTTAAAAATAAAATATAGGATTATTTTCTCCCTTTTTATACCTTCAGTGTCTCTAAAATTCATGGCCTCTTTACACAACACAACACACACACACACACACACACACACACACACACACACACACACACCATGCACAGAAGCATGCATGCACACAGTTTTGTGTATGTACAAACATATACTCTTAAATATATGAATATAATTTATTCAGTCTATGTATTGTTACTTGAATGTATATGAATTCAGGGCTGATCACTTAGTATTGGATAACCAATTTAGGGACTTTTCCCTGGGGAAGACAATTTCTCTGACTTACGGCATTCCTTGGTTGTTTGTCTAGGGTTGAAGCCCAATAAGATTCCCTACTTCCATGTTAGTATGTCTGTCTGTTGGCCTCACGCTTTCTTCATGTCTAGTTTAGGTAGTCATACTGATGAAACTTCATGGGTGTAGCTTCTCTGACATTTCTAAATCACTCAGTCTCACAGCAATCATCCTCTTCTCCTGGTTTTTAACCATTTTCTTGCATCTTCTGATAGGATCCCTGAGCCTTAGATCGAGCAGTTGTGTTGTAGATGTACCAGTTGAGGCTGTGCACCACATAGCCACCTATTCTCTTCACTTTGGTTGGTTGTGAAATGGTCTGCATTTGTTGTAAAGATGCTTATCTTTAGGCATAAGGATAAATACTTAGCAATGTAGTTAGGAATGATGCTGTGTTACTCCAAGATGCATGACTTCACTAGCCTCCAATAGGTAGGTTTCTAGTAACTGGGATGATTTCTTTCTTTGAGTGAGGCGTAAGTCTGCTTGCTACCATTGCACCCTTAGGGTTATTACACAGATTCTGGTCATTGTTGTTCAGAGGCTTTGTAACTGGGAGGCACTATTGATTGCTTTCTTGCCTCAGAAGTTTCTGGTACTCAGTGAAGAGGCTTTTGTGTCTGATCTAGCTTGGCTAGATCCTTTGTCTGCTGTTGACATCACTGTCAAAGCAAGTTACCTTCAACTGAAAGGCAACACGAGGCAACACAGATAGCCTATAATGTTTTTGGAGTATCTTTTCCAATCCTGACCAGTAACCTAAAAGGATTCTCATGGCTGGTTTGGGGGTTTTAGTTTATTGAGGTAACATTGTCAACACAGAAGGGAAAATTAATTTAAATCACACATAGACTTATGTGTATTATATGTAATTTTAGGTAAAAAGCTAATGGTGTGATTAAGTATGACTTTTTCATACATTCCTGCTGTTGTTATTTTACCCTCTTTTCCTTTGTTCTATGAATTTTTAAAACTATTTTTGATTTTTTGAAACTTTTTTGCTAAAATTCCCATTTATTCTAAGAGTGATACCTTTAATCTATATCCATCTATGCCAATTTTCTGAGGTCAAATGCCTGTTATCAACTTGCTTGTGTTGTGAGTCACTTGATAGTATACGTTCTAGCCCTCACCCAAGAAGCAAGTAAGTAATGTCACCAAATATCTTCATTATCATAAAACTCAGCTATTTCTGGTTTTTCGTGACAGTGTTTCTCTGTGTAGCTCTGGCTGTCATGCTGTAGACCAGGCTGGCCTCAGACTCACAGAGATCCACCTGCCTCTGTCTCTTGAGTGCTGGGATTAAAGGTGTGCGCCACTGTGGCCCTACTATTTCACCCTTCACACTTACTCTCTTAGTCATTGTTTGATTGTTGTGAAGAGATACCATGACCATGGCAACTCTTAGAAAACATTTAATTTTGGCTTGATTACAGTAATAGAGGGTTAGTCCATTATCATGGTGACTGCAGGCAGACATGGTGATGGAGAAGTAGATGAGAGTTCTACATCTAGATCTATAGTCAGAGATAAGAGAGAGCAACACTGGTTTGTCTCAGGCTTTTGAAACATTAAAGTCTTTCCCCAGGAACACACTTCCTCTGACAAGGCCACACATAACCCAACCAGGCCATACCTCCTAATTTTTCTCAAGTAATACTTTTCCCTGATGATCAAGCATTCAAATGAATAAATGAGCCTATGGGGGGCTGCTCCTATTTAAACCACTACTCATAGCAACTTCCCTATCAATCCGTGTTTAATATTTATTTATTTATTTATTTATTTATTTATTTATTTATTTATTATGTGTCCAACATTCTGCTTCCATGTATATCTGCACACCAGAAGAGGGTATCAGATCTCATAAGGGATGGTTGTGAGCCACCATGTGGTTGCTGGGAATTGAACTCAGGACCTCTGGAAGAGCAGTCAGTGCTCTTAACCTCTGAGCCATCTCTCCAGCCCCCCCCCGTTTAATTTTTTTAACATTCATGTTCTTCACAAAAGAAAGCAAGAAAGCAGTTTAATTCACAGCAACCTCATTAAAATTGAAAACCAAGAACAATTATATATAATTGTTGTAACTATATTATAAAGGGTAGCAAGTAGGTCATCAAAAGGCAAATGAAGAGATTCAGTTTTAGTAACATGGAAATATGTGGAAAGAGAGTGCAGACAGTTGACTAGTTAGGAAGTTAGTAGTTCTTACCCCTTATTTAAGGGGTATTACTTGTTTTAGGGTATGGTATTGGAAAATAAAAGGACAAGTTTGAGAGATACTACAGTATCGCTGTGGTAACAACTTGGGTCTGAAAATACACAAAGGGGGATTTAAACAGTCAGGATTTCCTCCAAGTGTTCAGTTATAGAAGGTCTTATTTTATTGTAATAGAATGTTGGGTCTCTGGTGTTGAGTATTAAGAGGTGCTGAGTTGTTTTTTTCTTCAGTGCTAGATCCACCTGATAATATATTAATTGTGCAGTACAGTGATGAGAAATCGTTTGAGGCAGTAAACATACAAGTAGTAAAATCTTTCTGGGATTCTTTGGTATTATCTAGTTGCTATCCATGAACTACATCTCTTGGAGATTTGGAAAACATTCACAATTGCAGTAGATGGTTAAAGGCATGAAATTGGAGCGAAAGTGAAATAAAAATAAAATCCAAGAAAGACAATCAGCCAAAGATAGTTCTTCAAGAACATCAAATAGTGATAGAAAGATACCGCAAAGAGAAAGGCTAGAAACAAAAGGGGAGTGTGATTTTATAAAGATTCTGAGTGTGACTGTGCAATCAGGAAGTATGGTGGTTTTAGAAATAATATTTATTATATATTCATTTGGACCTTTGGAATACAATTTCATTAATTCTAAAAGGATAATAAGAGTCACGTAACAAAAGAGTATATATATATATATTATATATATATATATAATATATATTTTTTTTTTTTTTTTTTTTTTTTGTGAAGACAGTGTTTGAAGAAAAATGTTCCATACAGTAAAATTGGAGTTTTTTAATCAGTGGGCCAGTTACACTAGTATTTTGCTAGACTTTGATACATACAAAGTAAAGAAATAATAATTTCTATGAGTCATCATATTGGAAACTGAATTAGAGATTAGAAATCAATAGTATGGTTAATAGGTGCTTTTGAAAGGAGTGATATGTAGGAACTGTGGTATTCTGAAAAGTATGCAATATTACTCTCCAGATTGTCAGTTGATACTGAGATCTATCTAGGAAGCCCATGCTGCCAAAATAAACAGAAAAGAATGAGTGCAGGGGTAGCAGGCCAGGCTGTAGAGCTAGACCAGGGTTGTGGGATATCTTACTTCCAATACATTTGTCCTATGGCTTACTGAGAATAAAGAATGATAACTGATACATTTTTATATGAGAGACATTATAGAGTGTGTCTGGAGGTACTGCTTTTCCTCCTTGAGAGTCAGGCCAAAATTGTCACCAGAGGATATGATTATGGGAGTGATTAGGTAAAAGAATAGAAACTGATAAAAATGCCACAAATCTGAGATGGGAGAGAGAATTGTTATCCAACTGTAGTGATTAAGACAGTGATGACTTCTTTTTAATGCGTGTGGGTTTGTACACGTGTATGTGTGTGTGTGTGTGTGTGTGTGTGTGTGTGTGTGTGTGTGTGTGTGTGTGTGTGTGTTTGAATGGGAATCAGTGACAATGTGTTTTTAGAGTCCCTAATAATAGTTCTATACCCGAAGTAGAACATTTCAGTTAATGGGAACTGTTATTGTGGTGATACTTTATGCTTTAACAGATGAAGCTTGCCTAAAGATCAGAGAGCATAGCTAGCCACACTAGTTAGACTTAGAAGCTCGGCAGTGGTGGCACACACCTTTAATACAGGACTCAGGAAAGAGGCAGACAGATCTCTGTGAGTTCAAGGCCACCCAGGCTACTGGAGAGTGAATCATTTTAAAAGAAACAGAGCACATATCTTTGATCCCACATTTGGGATCATATGCCTTTAATCCCAGCACTAGAAAGGTGGAAACAGGGATTTGGCTGGGCCGAGAGAGGAATATAAGGTGGGAGGAAACAGGAGCGCTACAGTCTGAGCAGAATAAAGCAGTCTGAGGAGCAGTCTGAGGACAGGATCACCTCTTTGGTTTGAGGTAGAGAGGTAAGGGCTAGTGACTGGCTGCTTTGCTTCTCTGCTCTTTCAGCTCTCACCCCTTGATAGCTGACTCTGAGCTGTTATTGTTAAGAACAATTAGAATTTATGCTACAGTTACTTACTAATTCAAGAGTAGAAGTGAGTTGGGCATTGGTGGTGCATACCTTAAATCTCAGCACTCGTGAGATCAGCCTGGTCTACAGAGTGAATCTAGGGCATCAAGCGCTACATAGTGAGATCTGGTCTCAAAAGAGAAAAACAAAAAAGAAAATCTGGTGATAGCCCATATCCTGCTTGTAGTTTGTACATTTCTCCTGAAATGCCTAGAGGACATCTGTAACAGGTAACTAAAATGTGCAAAGCTGGAGTTTAGCTCTTCCCCTAATCTTCTAGGGTTTCTTTGTCATTGATGGTTTCATTGTTTGTTATATACCCCCCACCCCATCCCAGTTTCTTCTAATTTGTCTGTCAGTCACCAGCATCATCATAGTCTCTAACTTTTGTCAGGGATCTCAAACACTTGACTTCTTTTAGACTTTGTATGTGTTATTATTGTTGGATTATTTTTGTTTTGTTTGTCTTCTCTGTGATCTAGCCAAATGTAGTATTTTTCAACTTAGAGTTAAGTATTATACTTCATTTAAAATCCTTATGATGTTGCTGACTCCATTGCTATAACCTGAGTCTCACAGTTTTCCTCTCAAGCAGTGACTGGCCTCTCTACTTCTTATTTACATTGTTGTGCCCTAGCTTGGCTCAGTCTATACTTGTCAGATGTCATCTTCAGTGGTCTCTCTTAGGCCTGGCCTAGTCAAGTGTGTTATAGAATATTGTGTATTGCCCTATCCACTTTCATAGTAGTTTATTCCGTTTTCAGTATAATACTGACCTGATTATTGGATATATGGGGTGAGACAATTTTAATGTTTGCAAAGGCCAGGAATAGCCTGATAATAAATAATAAATATTAAGTGACATACTGCAGTATGTACTATGCAAATAAAAGGTCTAGTGGTTAACTTTAAAATTAGGTAAGTGTGTTGTGAATGTGCTGAGATATTGTTATGTGAGATTTCTATTGTTGGGGCATTTATTTTTATCTGTCTTTATCACTATTTTTAGTAAATAAATAAAAGTAATTTTTTCTTTTTTCTATTTTTTATTTAAATTAGAAACAAGCTTGTTTTACATGACAATCCCAGTTCCCTCTCCCTCCTCCCCTGCCCCCCCCACTGGCCCCCTACTTCATTCCCCTTTCTGCTCCCCAGGGAGGGCGACACCTTCCATGGGGGATCTTCAAAGTCTGTCATATCATATAGATCAGGGCCTAGGCCCTCCCCAGTGTGTCTAGGCTGAGAGAATATCCCTCTATGTGGAATGGGCTCCCAAAGTCCATTCATGTGCTAGGGATATATATACTGATCTATTACCAGAGGCCCCATAGATTGCCAAGGCCTCCTCACTGACACCCATGTTCAGGGCGTTTGAATTAGTCCTATGCTGGTGTCCCAGCTATCAGTCTGGGGTCCATGAGCAACTCCTTGTTCAGGTCATCTGTTTCTGTGGGTTTCATCAGCCTGTCTTGACCCCTTTGCTCATCACTCCTCCCTCTCTGCAACTGGATTCCAGGAGTTCAGTTCAGTGTTTAGCTGTGGGTGTCTCCTTCTGCTCCCATCAGCTACTGGATGAAGGCTCTTGCTTAGGATGGTTTTTTCTAGTTGCATCCATTTGCCTGCGAATTTCAAGATTCCATTATTTTTTTCCCACTACGTAGTACTCCATTGTTTAAATGTACCACATTTTCTCTATCCATTCTTCAGTTAAGGGGCATCTAGGTTGCTTCCAGGTTCTGGCTATTACAAATAATGTTGCTGTGAACATAGTTGAACAGATGTCTTTATTGTATGAATGTGCATCCTTTGGGTATATGCCTAAGAGTGGAATTGCTGGATCTTGTGGGAGACTGATTCCCATTTTTCTGAGGAATCTCCATACTGATTTCCAAAGTGGCTGTACGAGTTGACACTCCCACCAGTAATGGAGCAGTGTTCCCTTTTCTCCACATCCTCTCCAGCACAAAAATAGGTAGAACAATGGAATCAAATTGAAAACCCTGATATTAACCCACACACCTACAAACATCTGATTTTTGACAAATAAGCTAAAATTATAAAGTGATAAAAAGAAAGCATCTTCAACAAATGGTGCTGGCATAACTGGATGCTGACATGTAGAAGATTGAAGATAGATCCATATCTATCGCCATGCACAAAACTTAAGTCCAAATGGATTAAACACCTCAATATAAATCCAGCCAAACTGAACCTCTTAGAAAAGAAAGTGGGAGGTACCCTTGAAGAAATTGTTACAGGAGACTGCCTCCTGAACATTACACCAGTAGCACAGACACTGAGATAGACAATAAATGGTACCTCCTTAAACTGAGAAGCTTCTGTAAGACAAAGGACACAGTCAACAAACAAAACCCTGGCAGCTCACGGAATGGGAAAAGATCTTCACCAACCCCACATCTGACAGAGGGCTGATCTCCAAAATTTACAAAGAACTCAAGAAGCTACTTTCCAAAACACCAAATATTCCAATTAAAAAGTTGGATACAGAACTAAATAGGGAATTCTCAGTAGAGGAATCTAAAATGACTGATAGACACTTAAAGTGTTCAGCATCCTCAGCCATCAGGGAAATGCAAAACAACTCTGAGATACCATCTTACTCTGTCACAATGGCTAAAATCAATGAAAGTAATTTTTGACTTGTGACTATTTTTTAATATAAACTAGTAATTTTCTAGAACTTTAGAGTTCTTGAAGGGCTTTAGAGTAAAATTCTGAATCTACATAGTATATGAAATCTACAGTTAAGAAAATCTTGGTATTTATTGTAGAAGACACGTTCATTTAACCTAGTTGTGTAATGCATAAAGTTTAGAAAATGCCTACCTACTTTGTCACAACAGTCATAGATAGACAGTGGGCTATCTTTTTTTTTATATTATTTTTTTGAGAATTTATTGCCTGGGTATTTTATTCACATCATTTCCAATCCTCTTCTCCATTTCTTCTTATGTTCCCTCTTCTGTTTAAATTCACCACTTTCTTTATTATTAGTGTGTTTGTGTGTATAAATCCATTCTAACTGGTAAGAGTTTTCCTCTAAGTTTTCTAAGTGGATTGAGTTTTTCAGGTCCATCTTCATTTCAACTTAGTTTCTTTTGTATTTTCTGTCTCTATACTGAATTCAGTTTTCAAATTCTGAATTATCTTCATCTCATTCAGGTAAAGATTTGTGTTGTCTTGGACTTTACTCAGATTTATATTTTTAAGTCCATTGAACTATTTGTGTCCTGTTTGAATTCCTTCAATTCTTTATGTTTGCAATTGTTATTTTAAATTTTGTTTCTTGAGACTCATTTAAACAATTCTCATTTGCTACTGTTTTGGGGGATTTTTGTATTGTAATGATGGGAGCATAGTTTATTGTGACATTCTTAAGAATTTGATTTTGTGATGCTACCTTGGGCCCGTGGACGTCTTTCTTTGGTTGTGTGTCAGGTGAGGTGTGAAGAGAAGGTCAGTGTTTCAGGTACACACTTTTGATTTTGTTTGGAGAGAAATTCCAGTTCATTTGTGACCAGGAGAGTGACTCATGACTAGGTATGCCTGTGCACTTTAACAAGCTGAGGTCAGCACATGCAGGTGTGATGTGTGTCACTCATCAGCATGTGAATGTGTGCCTGCATTAGACATTGCAGTGTGAGTGGACTGGACTGCCAGGGACCTGGGACATCCACCTGGCTTGGTTGATGCACAGAATTTATGAACCCAGCTTTGTCTGGCTGTGTAGATGTTATCAGTGGAACTCACTAGGCTAGGCTAGTGCACGAGCTGAGAAACACTAGCTGTTCCAGGAAAGGAGAGGATGACTTTGCTTTTCAGTTCTTTTGGAAGTTAGGAAAAGGTCAGACGGGCTTAAACAATATTAGAAATATGAATTCATGACTTTTAACTATATTGAAGCATTATTTAATATATGACCATTGTAGGCACAGATTTGAAAACTCCTAGGACTTCAGTATTATTTTAAAAAGTTGATTTACTTCTTTTGTTTACAGTTTAAAGTTATTGTGTTCAATACAATTAGGATTTCTGCCTATCTAGACTTTTCCCTAGGAACACACAGAATTTTTTAAATATCTTTTTTACTTTTATTTATTTACTTTTATTTTGAAACAATCTTATTTTACATATCAATCCTCCTTTCCCTCATCCTCCCATTCCCCCCATCGACTCCCCCAACCCACCCTGGAGTCACTCCCCAGGGATAGTGAGGTCTTCCATGAGGGATCATCTGTCACAGCATTTGGGGGAGGGCTTAGGCCCTCCTCAATGTATCCTGTATGAAATAGTATCCCTCCATAGGGAATGAGCTCCCCAAGTGCATTTGTGCAGTAGGGATAAATACTGTTTCAATTGTTAGAGGTCCATAGACTGCCCAGGCCTCCTCACTGGCACCCACATTCAGAGGATTTCATTTGATCCAATGCTGGCTCCCTAGCTTTATAGCTGCGGGTTCCTGTGCCATACTGATTTCCAAAGTGGTTGTACAAGTTTGCATTCCCACCAGCAATGGAGGAGTGTTCAGCTTTCTCCACATCCTCTCCAACATAGACTGTTCTTGGTATTTTTGATTTTAACCATTCTGACCGGTATAAGATGATATCACAGAGTTTTTTTTTTGATTTGCATTTTCCTGATTCGTAAGGATTTTAAGCACTTTCTTAAGTCTTTCAGCCACTTTAGAATCCTCTATTGAGAATTGTCTATTTAGTTCTGTACCCCACTTTTTAATTGGATTGTTTGGTGTTTTGGTGACTAGCTTCTTGAGTTCTTTGTATATTTTGGAAATCAGCCCTCTGTCAGATGTAGGGTTGGTGAAGAACTTTTCCCATTCTGTGGGCTGCTATTATTAAGAAATCATAGAAACATCACCTTTTTTTTTTTTTTTTTTTTTTTTTTTTTTCCTAGACAGGGTTTCTCTGTGTAGCTTTGGAGTCTATCCTGGCACTCCCATTGAAGACCAGGCTGGCCTCGAACTCACAGAGATCCACCTGTCTCTGCCTCCTGGCCCGGCAAAACATCACCCTTTAAAATAGCCACAAACAACATAAAATATCTTGCGGTAATGCTAACCCAAAAACGGGAAAGACCTGTATAACAAGAATTTTGAGTCTTCAAAGAAAGGAATTAAAGATGATACCAGAAAATGGAAAGATCTCCTATGCTCTTGGATAGATAGGATCAACATAGTAAAAATGCCAATCTTTCCAAAAGTAATCTACAGATTCAATGCAGTCCCTATCAGAATCTCAGCACAATTCTTCACAGACCTTGAAAGAACAAAATTCAACTTTATATGGAAAAATAAAAAAAAAACTCAGGATAGCCAAAACAATGCTATACAATAAAGGAACTTCTGGAGGCATCACCGTCCTTGACTTCAGGCTGTATCATAGAGCTATAGTTCTGAAAGCAGCTTTGTATTGGCACAAAAATAGACAGGTAGAACAATGGAATGGAATGGAAGATCCAGATATTAAGCCATACACCTACCAGCACCTCATTGTTGACAAAGAAGCTAAAATTATACAATGGAAAAAAGAAAACATCTTCAACAAATGGTGCTGGCATAACTGGATGCTGGCATGTAGAAGACTGCAGATAGATCCATGTCTATCACCAGGCACAAAACTTAAGTTCAAATGGATCAAAGACCTCAGCATAAATCCATCCACACTGAACTTCTTAGAAGAGAAATTCTGAGGTATCCTTGAATGAATTGGTACCAGAGATCACTTCCTGAACATAACACCAGTAGCACAGACACTGAGATGGACAATTAAAAAATGGGACCTCCTGAAACTGAGAAGCTTCTGTAAGGAAAAGGAACACACAATTTTGAAATTAAAAAAAAAAACAATATGCATAGAGAGAGGTGGGGGAGAGAGAGACACTGAACATTTAGGCATTAAATATGCATGTTAATTAGGAAAATTATAAAAATATGAAACCAGATGTTACATAAATTATTTGATTCCCAGGATAACAGTAACTTACACACTGACAATATTTTTATATTTGCATGTATATATCTATTTTCTATTTCTAGATTTCCCAATATTTTTACAATTCCCATGAAAATAGCCAGAAAAGGAATTGGCACCCCTTGCTTTGGAATGGTGGTAAAGAATTCTGTATGTGGACGTCTGAGGAAGCCAGCTGTTGTGTGCAGCCTTTCTCTAGGTGTGGCCTTCTGTCTTTCTTTGCCTATATTGTGCTTCTTTTCTTCTTTCTTGTTTTCACTAATGGTTTGTCAGTTTCTTTTATTAAATACATCCAGTCACAGCACAGTTAATAATTGCAGTTTAAATGAAAATTGACTTGAAATTTAAATGCATATAAAGTGTATATTTAAAAAATAATAAATTGCAATTGAGATACTTACTGTGTTGTTACTTTTTTATTTGATTATTGTCATGTTTCTTAATGATATAGCTGTCATTCTTCAAATACTAACATTACTGTAGTATGAATATATGTTAAGTATTTAAGTATGCAGTCCTCAAGTGTACATATTTTACATATTTTGTATACAAGTATATATATACTCGTATACTTGTAGGTAAAATATAAATTATTTTTCATTTTTAAAAGTCATCTGTCGAAGAGAGTGTTCTATATTTTTACTTCATCTTGTGGCCAAGATGAAGAAGAGACATTTGCTTTACTGGTTAGCAAGTTTTAGTTTAATCATAGAAAAATATGGTGTATACATTTTATTGTCCAAGAAATTGTTGACAATACTTATATAGCCTCCGTATTGTTTATAGCATTTGAGATATGACTGAAAGGTAAAATAAATACTGCATCAGAATGTGGTAAGCATGTGCAAAAGTATATCTTTTCAGTAAAATAAATCTAACTCTACATTAGATGGTTTCTGAATTTCTTTCCCAAAAGGGTATGACTTTTGTTATTTACTTTAATGATCATATCATGTTTTACTATGTTTGATATAGTAAATTCTTTTGAACCACAGTAATTTTAAGCTAGATTTGTTAGTTTTTATATCTCTGTTATTGATTTACACTTCACATTGCATCACCTCACAGTTCCTTTTTATACATATGATATGTCACCGCTAATTCAACAGGCTGTTGAACATGAGGAGTAATGCATAAATATCAATTAGTTAAAAAGAAGAGGCCATGAATTTGAAGGAGAGGGGTGAGGGATATAGAAGGAAGAAATGTTGTAATTATATTATGATGTCAAAAAGAAACCACAACAGTGCCTAATATTTTTACAGTTTTATTATTGAGATGTTCTTCATTAAAGTGGTTTTCCTCAAGAACTTTAGTGTAATCATTTGGGGTTCATGTAGAAAGATCTGTGTTGAGTATGTTTTTGAAGTATATTATTAAAGAAAATACTGCTTTCTACAGGAAAAGAATATGGGAATTAATTTTTAACTTGTAAATATTATTAAATTTTCTTTGTACATGCATATTCCAAATTTCACTTTTTGGTAGTGCTGGGAAATACATTTTGGATGGAATTCTGTTTTGATTTTCCAATGTTGAATAATCATTTTGTGAATTATATGGTTTTAAAATGTGGTAATATATTACTGTGCATTAGGATTTCAACAGTTTTCTGTCATTTCAACCTTTATATCATTTTAGTGAGAAATTAAAGGAAGTGGCAACAGTGATTTGTTTTCCTGAGCAAGAGCTTTTTGGTTCTCAGCTCTTTTCCTGGGTTATAATGTATTATACTTCCCAATTTAAAATCTCTCTTCTGGGAGGTAAATGGGTGATGAAATAGCATTGAATGAGTGGATGGTGCTTTGCCTCTAAGAACCTGGAATATTGGCATCAGTTATTTTAGTCTGTCTTTCAATTTTTATTTGATTTAGCATTCTTACTAGAGTGGGAACATTTGAAACTGTTGTATTAATTTTTCTATGTAGTCGTTTTCAGTACCTTAGTTGATGGAGAAATCAGCAAGTCTCTCCGTTTTTGATTCCTCTTCAATTTCTATAGTTTAATAAAGGGTGTGTTTGGTGAAAACCTTTGTAATAAACTGAAGTTGTCTTCAAGCACTTCTGTAGTCCAGTGAAAATTCTCCTAGAAAATGAGCACAAATTCACTCAACATTTAACAATTGATTCTTACAATTTTAACAATTTTATTCTTAAAATTCTCAATATAGTATTGTGGATATATTTGTATTCTTTCTTGATATATTCGTATGCTTCTGCAAAAGTTATGTTGTGGCCTCCCTTGGGAATAAAGTTGCCCATCAGCAGAGACAGTTACTCAGAAAAGTTTATGGTCTCTTACTTTCTACTTCCTACATTTCATCACTGGTTTCTTCTTTCCCCCTTCCTATTTATAACCCCCTTCTTATTTAGCTGAGTCATGCTGGAGTGCTTCTTGGAAGTATTTCTCAAGGACAGAGAGTTTGCCTCATGGATGACCTTCTGGCTTCTTATTCTCTCCCACTGCAGGCATTTCCAAGGGGTTAAGTTGTGCTGGAGATGGTTTTTCCCTTTAGTTGTTCTCAAGGATGCAGTGTTTTCTTTTTCAGTTACAGAGTTTTGGGGACACTAAATATATGTGTGCTGGAGTCTGTGACAGGTGAGCCCTGTTTATTCCTAGAGTCCACTTTGAACAAGTTTCCATGCACATGATTGTTTGCCAAGAGAATGTATATAACAAGGCTTTAGATGCATTTTGCTGGTTATGCCTTTAATATTCATAGACCTTTTATATAGTGATTTTTCCCTTTGGTATTTAATATATTTGTTAAGACATAGGAACTTAGAATAAATTTAGAGTTAAAAATACCTCATGCTGTCCTGTCTTGACTCACTCTAAAGGCGTGTTCTAATTTGTCCCATTCTTCTTAAGTAGGAATAAAATTCCTCCTTTTCCTTTGGGATATACTGACATTATATCATGATCACCTGGCTTTGATTTTTTTGTGTTTAGGCTACTAACTTAAAAATAAACAATTTACAGAGACCCTTCCCTTAAAAGCGCAAATTATTTGGGGAAGGAAGAAAAACAAAAAAACCTCAAGGAAAAACATACCAACTATTTTCTTTGTCACCCTCACATTCCCCTAGGATCTGTATATATACTTGAACCTCTTCCTACTTATGCTATTGTTATCCAGGTAGGACCATGAATTACACAGAAGGACGACTCTGTATTCTCTTCTAACTGAAATGTATTAGTAGAAAAGATGCTTGAAAATGTAAAAAACTTTGATAATCTGCTTATTTATACACTTTAAATGCCAAATTTGAGGGTAAAATCAGTGTTAGTGAATTAATTCACTTGATTCACAATGTTTACTAACCATTTATGGTTACTACTCCCATACTTGAAGATTTACTTCTTATGTGTCTATTTTTACTTTAATTAGATAATGCAAGAAAAACTTATTGCCAAATTCACTATAAAATTTTAAAAGTTTTTGTTGTGTGTTGCTGTTATGATAGTTAGGGAAGCACCAATCTAAGTGGAAGTGAAATAGAGGAAATAACAGGGTTTCACTTTCTTTTCTTCTCACGTTGGCCCAGTTTATTTTGATGTTAGTGAACATTGACTAAATGTATTTGAACACTAAATTATTTTAATATGTTAAAACCTCTTCTGTACTTCTGTTCAAAGTATCACCTATTTTGGGACTCTTCATAGTGTCTGAGAAGTTGAAAGTTTCACATGATCAGAAATACATTTATGCCAGGAACTGAGGTACCAATCATTAGGAGGCTCACGGGAAGCTGATATCCCACAGTTTATGAGTATACACATGTATATATACTTGTAAATATGTAGCCATAACCTTTGTGTATATGCATGTGTGTATGTAGATAGTACTAAATAGTTTTCCCTAGACACTATTTAACTCAAGCTATATAGAATACAATTCCTTAAAATAGCCATTTTGTGTTAGTTTTATATGCAGATATTTTAATTTTTATGAGTAGTGCATAGGAATTACATAGCTAAGGGAGGCTATCAACTTAAGTGCAGTCTTTTATTATTTGACCAGTGAGAGTTTACATGTTTCACAAGTATGCTTGTTACAACTGTTCTGTAGTGCTCAAATTTTACTTATATCTCGTTAGCTTCCCATTGAAGTAACTGATTAATGATAATTCTATACTAGTAAATTTAAAACCTTGATATTATTTTAATCTGATAACAAATGAGTTTAGGTTCAAGTTCTTTTGGTTGTTGGCTACAAATCTAAACCTCTATTTTTTGGATTTATGGGGATAAGTCCTGCTTTGGCAATCTTGTAGATCCTCAAGAGAATAGTTAAACAGTGATTAATCATTGTTTCTTCACTGAGTATGCAGAAAAGAATGGAAAAGCGGCATTTCACACTTCTGAAGCAATTAATCCCCATGATCTTAGCCAGGTTTGTCTTGTAGATAAGTCAGGATACAAAACGGTACCTAATTTATCAATGTATGCGTGCCATAAAGTATAAAACACACAATTTATTTCATATCATTTATAGTCAAATGTAAAAAAAGAGTGACTTTGCCATATCCAAGAGTGTTTCCTACATTACCTTCATATAAACTAAGTACCAGAGATTACAATGGGATTCCTGTTTATTGTGCACATCTGGTGCAGTCACTATGCATTTTCTCATTCACTTGCTGGCATTTTTAGTGATTGTGGCATAAATCACCTTGCTAATCAGAAACATAAGTGACGGGAAGTCATCTCCTTTTTTTGAACAATGGGAAAAAACATATGGCTTCTTCGACAGTACTTGGCTGTTACACTGTTTATGTGGCAGTATTTTCTGGGTTTGGAATTTCATATTAACTGCAGTGCTTTGGCCCAAGACATTAAATACCTAGGGCCTGAGGTCAGAATATTTATTTTTTATAATTTGTATGATAAAAAGATAAAATTCTATGCCTTATTTTTTAATTGAAATACAAACAATTTGGGGATGAGAGTTTAAGCTGAGGATGCATTGAAGAAAACATATACATTTGCAGTGTTTGTGTAGCTCTACCTTCTTGTATATATTAAAGTAGCTAGTTATGTTTTTAATTTTATCTATTTTAAAGCAGTTCATTGAGTAGAGTGAAAACACTGCCCTTAAAGTGCTTAAATGTAAGATGAATTGCATTTTGATGATTTTTTAAAAGTGGGAACTATGTCTGGATGTACCTTAATGAAAAATAAAATAAAAATGAAATTTTCTAGAACTTAAGAAATGTATGCGTATATGTGGAGGACCTAGCTCAGATCCATACAGGGTCTATGTCACTTCAGTCTCTGTGAGTCACTGTGAACTCTGCTTGTAGATTCTGTGAACATGTCACATTTTCATGGTGTTCTTGACCCCTCTGTCTCCTATAGTCCTTGTTCCCTATCTTCAGTGGGATTCTCCCAGTTTCACCCAGTGTTTGACTGGGTCTCTGAATCTGTTCCCATCAGTTGCTGGATGACACCCCTCTGATGACAATTGGGGTAGGCACTGATCTATGATGAGTATGGTAGAATAACATTAGGAATCATTTAATTTACTTTTTGGGGGGGGCAGTCATGTTTGGTTCTATCCTGGGTCTCTGGCCTGTCTGCCTCTGGTGCCTGGCCCTCCAGTCAGAGTAGGGCATGGCCTCCCTCTCATGGCATAGCTTTCAAATTAGACCAGTCACTGGCTGGCTGCTCCCACAGTTTCTGGGCCACTTATACTCCAGCACTTCTTGCAGGCAGGACCGATTGTAGGTCGAAAGTTTTGTGGCTGGGTTGGTGTCCAGGTCTTACTGCTAGGAGTCTTGCCTGCTTATAGAACATGGCCAGTTTGGACTCAGCATCTCCCATTACTAGGAGACTAGGGTTCAGTTCCTTAGATTCAAGTGAGTTTCCACTGCATTAGATTTCTGTATCATCCCCCGCCCCCCAGTTCTAGTCATCGCTCCCAGGACTCTACCCCACCGCCCCCCCCCCATCTTGTCCTTCCTGATCCCATCCCCACCCACTCCTGAGATCTGTTCTATTTCCCCTTTCCCAGGGAGATCCATGAATCGCCAGTAGAGCCCTCCATGTTACTTAGCCTCTCTGGGTCTGTGAATTATAGCATGACTATACGTTAGTTAACAGCTGATATCCACTTATATTTGAGTACATACCATAGTTGTCGTTTTGGATCTGGGTTACCTCAATATGGTATTTTCTAGTTCCACCAATTTGACTGCCAACATCATGATATTATAGCTTTTAACAGCTGAACAATACTCCATTGTATAAATGTACCACATTTTCTTAGGTCCTCATATGTTATGGTTGTGTAGCTTGGCATTCTCAAGGGACTCCCAATGATGGAGTGGGGGCGTCTCTGAATCTTTTGCCTGCCCTTGGGATCCTTTCCCCCCTACTCTCCTGCTGTGTTACCTTGTTCAGCCTGAAATAAGGATTTGTGCCCAGTCTTATAGGTCATGTTAGGTGGATATCCCTAGGAGACCTACTCTTTGGGGATGGAGTTGAAGGAGTGGATCTGGGTGAGAGAGGAGGTTGGGAGAGGGGAGGGCCTGGTAGGAGTTGAGAGAGGGGCAGCTGCAGTGTAGCTATGCATGGTGAAACATACCTATACTATTACCTTTGGGGAAGGTAGTAGAGGAATGTTGTGAGTTCCAGACTAAGCTATATAGTTAGACGCTATCCTTTCAACTCCCACAGAAGAAATAGTGAGTTTTTTTTTTTAAATATCAGAACCTGCTCATTAAAATGTATGCTATTCTATTTGAAGTGGCCCCACCTAATCCAACAATCAAAGTATCTAGAATGGCTTCTTTGAGCATTCTTTAGTAATTTGATAGGTAACTATTTAACATGAATACTTTGAACAGAGATAAGTTTTGTTTTGTATGAACTAGTATTTTTGTTAAAATGTCAATCATAATTATAGATTTGTAAACTTTATGGATAATGGAACAGTATGAATAGTAATATAGTTTTTAAAAAGTACCTGAATTTTTAAAAATGTTTCTATTTACTCATTTTTCTTTAGGAATCTTTATTATTGTCTCAAGGATCACCTGTATTAGGATATCCGCAAATTGAATAAAATCAATAAAAGTAGTTTAAAACATTTTTTACCTGTATATATGTGAGTATCTGAGTGTGAGTATGTTCAGATGCCTGTGGAAGCCAGAGAACAGCATCAGATCCTTTGATCTGG
Source organism: Cricetulus griseus (assembly GCF_003668045.3). Taxonomy (NCBI): domain Eukaryota; kingdom Metazoa; phylum Chordata; class Mammalia; order Rodentia; family Cricetidae; genus Cricetulus; species Cricetulus griseus. Next base: position 252,178,933 of record NW_023276806.1, read on the forward strand.
TGTGATCTGTCCACTTTAGGTGCTGGAAATTAAACTTGTGTCTTCTGTAAGAGCAGTATGAACTGTTGCACTTACTCTCCAGCCCTGATTTTTGTTTAGTTTTTAAAATCATTACTTGTTTCAAATATGTCAGCATCTACATTCTCTGGAATGATATCATGTGCTATATTTTGAATGATGCTTACAGCTTAATTAAGAATGATAATTATTTCTAAGTAAATTTTTAAAATTAAAATTAGCACTTAAAAAACCAAACTAACTGTACTCTACACCCTATTGTTTGCTTTTTTATTTTTTTATTTTTACAAAATTATTATTTCACATGTCAATCCATTCTCTCTCTTCCCCCCTCCTCCCCAACCTCCAACCAGTCCCCTTCTCCCTTCCCCTCTCTGCTCCCCATAGAGGTTAGGGCCCTCCACAGGGGCTCCCCAAATCCCACAACATCATCCTGGGCCAGGCTTAGGCATAGAGTGGACCTGCCCAGACAGGAAGGACCTCCCTGAGTCTGGAAATACCTCACTCTTCCTTCCCCCTTGGCCTCCATGATCTCTCCTGAGCCCTACTCCTTCCCAAGGTCCCCATCACCTTAGGATCTCTCTGGGTCTGCAGCTGCAGAGAGTCAACCCACCTGCATAGAGCGGACCTGCCCAAACAGGAAGGACCTCCCTGAGTCTGGAAAAACCTCACTCTTCCTTCCCCTCTGCCACCCCAACCTCTCCTGAGTGAGGAGACTACCAGGAGAGGCAAGACCATCCATATCTGCAGACATTGGAGTCTTGGCCCCCACACACCACCGGGTGGCAAGAGGAGATATTGTTTGCTTTTTGTCTATTCCTATTCCTGTATGCCTTTGCTCTTTCTATCATTCATGCTTATCATTATATTATTTTTAAATTGATTTTTCTGATAGAAACCAATTGAAATGTAGTACAGTTTAAAGCATATCTATTTCATTTTTGTTCACCATAATGTAGATTTTAGGAGGATAGAGTTTTAAAAATCTTAGAAATATAGTTGAATAAGTGGGTAAAAACCACTTAAAACCAATATAAAGAATAAAATTCTAGTTTTCATGACTGAACACCTGGGTTTTGCTGGATACCTGGAGTTTGATAGACCATTGGAAAACACAGATGTTTACATTATAATTCGTAACCAGCAAAATTGCAGTTGTGAAGTAGCGACAAAAATATTGTTATGGATGGGGGGGTTTTACACCATGAGGAACTGTATTAAAGCGCAGCAGCATTATTAAGGTTGTGAACACTGCTCTAAAATGTTGGTAGACAAATAGCATGGCCTTGGTATTTTTCTGAGAAGGTAGAAGAAAGATGTTCTTTTTCCTTTGCCAATGTATAAATAATGGATATCTTTTGCAGACTACTGTGCCACCTGTATTGGAAAAGTTTGGGTACCGTGGTTGCCAGCAGTGCTACTTAACAGAACAGAGTGGAGAGAAGACAGACTCATTGAGAGTAGGAGCATCTTGAAGAAGGTATAGTGAGTGGGTCCTGAATGTGACAGTAGCAACTGTAAGCAAGGATACAGTGCCAAGAAATATTCAGATTCCTGGGTTGGGTTAAAACATGAGGCCTGCCCAAAGTTGCTCTGGAGATAGTAGAATCAGTAGACCAAAAATGCCACATAGAAATGCAAACTGAGTGAAATGTTAGAATCGTTAGTCATTGAATGTTAGTTGATAGGTCTTGTTTGATCAAAAACACATGCAGTGTATTTTAGGATGGATTTCTAGAAATGAACAAGAAAGATAGCTTGCCAGGGCAGTGGTGGCACAGGCCTTTTAATCCTAGTACTGTAGCACTCCGGAGTAGGGGCAGGTGGGTCTCTGTGAGTTTGAAGCCAGCCTGGTCTACAGAGCTCATTCCAGGACAGCTAAGGTGTTGAACAGAGAAACCCTGCCTCAAAAAGAAAACCAAAAAAATAAAATAAAATAATAAAATAGAAATAAAAAAGAAAGAAAAGAAATATAACTTGCTTTGCGGATAAAGCAGCAAGCATCAGTTATATTGTTGTTTTGTAAAATAGTTCAGAACTAGAGATACTAAACATCTTTATTCTCTTTCATGTTGACTTCCCCACTGAGCAAGTTTTGCTTACTCCTGTGGCAAAACAAGGAGCTGGATGAAAGACGTTAAAATAGGATTCTTTCTCTTAAGAGACGGAGATTTATAGGAAATAGGTTGGTGTTCAAAACATAAAAATGAAAGAGACAGAAAGAAAAAAGAAAAACATCCAGTGCAAAGAATAATGTGACAGTAGACCTCAAAACTCTTAAAACACCGAGGAGGTAAATTTGAGGAATTCCAGGGAGACTTCTCAGAGAACATATAGGCTGGCATGGGAAGAGTGTTTAAAAGCTAGAAAGTAAAAAGCAGATAGAAATTAAAAATACTGCTGCAGCAGCCCCAAAAACACTACAAGAAAGTAGTTGGGTTTTTATGCTAAGAAATATTGAGACCTGAGATTGTATTTCTGAAGAGCTTTATTCATCATTGTGTTTGAGCTTTAAATTTTTTTTTTCCTTTAGAAGGAAAAAGGGAAACAGGAAGACTGGCATAGAAGAGCTTCAAGTTGTAATGCCAGGCATTTTGACTTTTGAAGCAATTTAAGCCAGGGAGTGGTGTGATCTGTTTTACATATTAGAATTGGAGAAGGAGTTGAAGAGCCCAGCCACTAGTTAAGAAATTATATTAGGTCAGGGGTGGCGGGTGAAGGTGGGATTGAGGAACTGAATTAAGTCGGGTCTTGGATGGCCAATTGATTCTATTATCCCTTGGGTGTTTTAGATACAAGGTGGAGAGTTTGAAGAAGACGACTTCTGTCTGGATACCATGTTGATTACAAATTTTTAGGAAATGTTTGAACAAAAATGTATCTCTCAAGGCCAGGAGATCAGTTAGAAATGCATGCTAGATATCATTAACATTAGTAAATATTCTTAGCATGACCATATTTAATAATTTGCTTAGCATTCTTCAAGCACTGCATCACCCATTGGGAAAGCAAAGATAAGTAGGTGTGTTTTATAGGTACAAGCAAGACTGAATAGGGATTATAAAGAGAGATTTAAAAGGGGATCTTGGAGAAGTTGAGTAGCTTTAAGCAGTGTAATGAGAAAAAGAGGAACTTGTTGAGATCAAGGAGGGAAATATGAAGTCAATGAAGACAAAGCAGCAAAAAAGAAAGGGAACAGACGATCAGAAGTAAGGTGCTGAAAAAAACCCATGAGATCCCTTATGTGCCTTAGAAGTGGAGTGATGTGAGTCTGTCTGCCTAGAGGTAGATGGAAGATATGGCAATGAGACCTGAAGCAAAATGAACTGTGTATTTGGGAAGATCTCCCTATTAGAGATGCAAGATGAAGGTTTATTGTTCTTAATTTAGGAAGGACCTTCAAAATGTTGACATGTTGATGTTAAAGAATTAAGACGCAGCGTATATGAAAAGATAAAACAACTTTGAATCAAGACTAGTAGGAAGATTAGTTTGCCAAAGAGGAGTGCTTTTAAAACATACTTTTAGTTAATTCTTTGAGAATTTCATAATTTTTTTTTTACATTTTTATCCTCTTCCTCCATCACTTCCTTTATCCACTCCTTATTCCATACCTACTTTGTGTCTTCATTCCTTTTCTTTTCTTTTAACTCACTGAGTTCTGTTACTGCTGCCCATATACTCTTTGTTGTGTGGCCATCTACCAGGGTGTGTTAGACCTACCAGGGGCACAGCTTTAAAGAAAATCACTTTGCTTCTTCCAGCAGCTTTGTTTCCCCCACAATGCTAGAAATATGAGAACTATGACATGACTAGAGTGATTTTCCAGATATATCAGATACCAACATGGAATAAAGTCTTAGGAAATTGAAGGTAACAGAAGGAGGGTGCACCAAGAAAACAAAGCCTTTAGAATGCAATGATGGCATGACACTTGTGCTAAGAAAGAAGAGGACAGTCTCACATGGAAGTACACCTTTACAGTCAGCGAGAACAGTCATGAGGTTTCAGCCTTACAGAAGCCCTGGAAGGAATGGCAGGAGTGGTCTTGTAGCATGACTGAATATATGGAGGCGTTTATGGAGAGTATGGCCTTTGTATGAACACTGTGACAGTAGGTCAGCTACAAATTGTCAGTCTGCAACTGCTCAACAATTACTTTTGTCCAAGAGGTGTACCTGCTTGGCTAGTGGGTGTTGATGTGTTACTTGGATGAGAGGATCAAAGATGGAAGGAATTCCTGTTTTTCCATTACCTTCTCTTTTTTCAGCAAGTTGGGCATAGAATATAAGATGTATTCCAGATTTTCGTGCAATTAACAGATGATTTAAAAGCATATTAAAAGAGGACAGTTGTCTGTAAGATGTTAGTTGAAATGGTAGCTCATAGGGTATGAGACTGTTGAAAAATGTGAAAATAAAAGGGGATTAAGGAATTAAATTTAAACATTTAAATAAGAAACTCATGAATTTGAATGTACTTGTAATAAGACTAAAGGAATACAGGAATTTAAGGCTTGATGGCATTTTGATGACAAAGAGGCATTGAGATTTTATAAAAGACCTTCAGAAAAGATTGTTGTCTTGAAGTCCTATAATGTGAATTGGGAATAAGTTTTATTATCAGAAAATGATAAAGATGCATCATAGAGTCATACCCATTAGCTCCAAGGAAGTAGCAAAGTAAGGCTTCAGACTCCCTTACATGCCAAGTTGGTTAGTTTGTTTCTTCTTTCCTTTGCCCTTTCTTTTTTTCCTTTGAGTTTGTGTTTTACTCTGTCTGCCCTGGAACTCCCTATGTAGACCAGGCTGGCCTCAAATCCACAGAGATCTGTCTACCTTTGCCTTCAACTGTGGTGATATATTATGATTTATTAAAACTTGCCTGAGGATTCAGGAAGCAAAGTCAGCCTTAAGCTATAGAGATCAGGCAGTGGTGATACACACCTTAATCCCAGCAGACAGAAGCTAGGAGGTAGTGATAACATACCTTTAATCCTGGGAGTGAGGATTACGAGGTAGATGAATCTCTGTGAGCCCAAGGCCACTCAGATCTATTGATCCAGTCCTAAAGAGAAACAGCTCACACAAAGATGATTTCAGCACCTAGAATCACACACCTTTAATGCCAGCACTGTAGGAGTATAAAAGATAGGAGCAGGGTCTTCAATAGTCAGTATCAGGCATTCATTCTCCAGCCACATTGAAGATAGGAAGACATTGAAGTCTCAGGATTCTCCAGCCATGCTGAGGAAGAGTTACAGTCTGAGGTTTGGTGGAGCCAGGATTGCCTTTCAGTCTGAAGTAGAGTAAGTAACAGCTAGTGGCTGGCTGCTTTGCTTTTCTGATCTTCAGGTTGAAGCTTAAACCCCAATATCAGTCTCTGGGTCTTTTTTATTTATCATATTACATTCCACTTACAGTGGTTAAAAAGTCATGTGCCATTACAACTGGCTAATAACCAAGTTTCTTGAGTGACTAAATCTTCTTTATTTTTCATGGAATACACCTGAGTTTTTCAAAAAGCATTCTTAAAATTTTTCAATTTTTATAATGGACTAAAAAATTAATCTTTGCTTTTGTTATTTCTCCAAAGAAAGTCAAGTAAGTTCACCTCTCCCAATGTATTTATGTCTTTATAATCCTTATAGTGCAGTGTTATTTGAAATAATCATAATTAAGTAACAGTTTCAATTATATACACATGGTTTTCAGTATCTGTGCCTTTGTTGAGGGAGTCCTGTAATGTGCTTGCCTGTAATCCTAATTCTGGGTGAGGCAAGGACAAGAGGATCCTTGAAGTTCACTGGCCAGCCAGTTTTTTCAGATTGATGAGCTCTGGAAGTTTAAAGAAATATATAGTAACAAAATTCTCTTGTGCCTAAAACCATGATTATAATTTCAGAAGTGTAATTTGTGACTATAGTATATAAATTGTATGTGTGTGTGTGTTGTGTGTGTGTGTGTGTGTGTGTGTGTGTGTGTGTGTGTGTGTGTGTGTGTTGTGTGTATCCCAGAACTTAGAAAGCAGAGACAGGTGGATCTCTGTGAATTCGAGTCCAGCCTGGTGTACAGAGTGAGTTCCAGGACAGACTCCAAAGCTACAGAGAAAACCCAAACCAAAACAAAACAAAAGCCTTAAATTTCTAGATTATTGATTTCAGTCTCAACTATATAAAGTACAGTCCTCCTTTTAATTGCCATTTCATATGCATTATGGATAAAATTATGGAATTTTATATTTATGTAAATTTAAAATTAAATTCAAGTTTACTACCATATGCCTCAATAGCAAAACATAATATAGGCTATTATAGTCATTTATATAAATTAGTTTTTAAAATCCATTCAATATGTTTAATCAATATGTCATGAGTTTCATATCTATATAGTGTCATTCTTGTAAATTCTATACTATGTACTTTTATAACACATACAGATTTTAAATAAAACTGAGTAGACTTTTCTAGCCTGCATTATGGAGGAACTTCTGCTATCATACAATTGTCTGATTAAATATCAGCAAAGCATCATGATACTTAAACAAGCCAAATTTTGTTTTCCATTAATTTTTTTTTAAGTAACTGATTATCCTCTTTCCAAATCTGTACATGATGTGGAACAATCTAGAAAGTGAATCTTTGCATCAGATAATTGTTCAAAGAATACTCTTTTATTTTGTGTGTGGTGATCTGCCAAACTGAAACTCAGGGCAATTACAAGACATATACCTGTGTGTTTTGTACATCAATGATGATTAGAAGTATATCAACTTCCTGGGTGGTGGTGGCACACACTCGGGAGGCAGAGGCAGGTAGATCTCTGTGAGTTTGAGACCATCCTGGTCTACAAGAGCAAGTTCTAGGATAGGCTCCAAAGAAATACAGAGAAACTCTGTCTTGAAAAAAAAAAATCAACTTTATGGCCCCATTGGTTCTTACCTGAGGTAATGTGGATGGTTAATATACTAGAAATATCAGATGATCTATAGTACATGAGTCAAAATTGCAGCAGAGTAAAGTTTTGACAATTTTA
>NW_023276806.1:252190984-252203484 GCF_003668045.3 Cricetulus griseus
AGTCTCAGCAGTATGCCTGCCTAAACACAAGCTGAACAAGGACAATAGACATGCTAGGTTGATTGGGGAAGGTCCTGAGGCCTCAGCCCTACACATAGACCCTCTGGTGACTAAGGAATGCTGAGAGCAGAAGAAATAGTATTCTCTAGGGAAGGCCACACCATTTGTTTACACACACACACACACACACACACACACACACACACACACACACACACACCGATTAATGAGGAAAGAGGCCATGAATTTGAAAGAAAGCAAGGAAGGGAGGGCTTGGGTAGAAGAAAGGGAAGGGAGAAATGATATATCTCAAAAGAAAAAAAAAAAAAAGGATTTTTTTTAAAGCAAAAGAAAATTGAAGCATGTAAATGATTCTAATTTGGAAAATTTTTCCTTGTAAAGAAATGAGAGGATTGCTTTATATTCACCTTTTTTATTATGCTGTTTTATCTGGCACAATAAATAAATTCCTATATAACTAAAAAGCTCTTTGGTGATTGTTGACAAAAGCAGCAAATAAAAATAGAAATGAGATTTTCTTTGCAGTTGAGTCTTTCAAGTTGTGGCCTATTACTTATCCCTCATGAGCACTTTTGTTTCTGCAGCTAAGAATGTATAGGTTTGGCTTTCCCAACTAAAATGATGGTCCTGATTTTATATATATATATATATAATTTTAGAACCTTTCTTTCTATAGGAAGCATTCATGAAAATCATTTATGAGAATTTGATAGACTAGAAGTATGATGTGAAGGGACCTGCTCCCTTTTTCGGCAACCATAACAGCCGAACACGTGCTTGCCATAAACCTGCCTTGGTCACTTAGAGGTCAGGTGCCTGTCTCATGACAAGGAACCCATCAGAAGTTAGTCACTAGAAAGTCAGATGCCTGCCTCGTGACAAGGAACCAATCAGAAGTTAGCTGGTGGCGCTATGCTTTACGACCCTGGGTGTGCTTTACAGACAAGCGCACAGCAATGACGAAGAGAGCATAGCAACCACCCTGGGAGGTCCTATGGGCCATAACAACCAGTTGACCAATCAACACAGGGCAAGCCCTCCAAGCCTGGAGGCACACCAATCCTGGGCCTGTGCGTACACCTAGACACTTCCCTTACGCTGTCCTATAAGATCTCTCGGGAGTCCCTAGGAGTTGTCTTTGCTAGCCATCCGCCATGGCGTGTGGGTGAAAGACCCGAGCTAACATCTTATACCCATTAGAATGGCTAAAATAAAAAACACCAAGGACAGTTTAAGCTGGAGAGGATGTGAAGAAAGGGGAACACTTCTCCATTGCTGGTAGGGGTACAAGCTTGTACAACCACTTTGGAAATTAGTATGGCTGTTTCTCCAGAAAGTGAGAACCAGTCTACCTCAAGATCCAGAAATTCCACTCTTAGGCATATACCCAAAAGATGCACAGTCATACAACAAGGACATCTATCTGTTCAACTATGTTGATAGCAGCATTATTTGTAACAGCCAGAACCTGGAAGCAACCTAGATGCCCTTCAACTGAAGAATGGATACAGAAAATGTACTACATTTACACAATGGAGTACTATTCAGTGGGGAAAAAACAATGGGACATTGAAATTTGCAGACAAATAGATGGGACTAGAAGAAACCATCCTAAGTGAGGTAACCCAGTCACAGAAAGACAAACACGGTATGTACTCACTCATATATGGATATTAGACATAGAGCAAAGGATTAACAGCCTTCAATCCACACCTCCAGAGAAGCTAGGAAACAAGGAGGACTGTAAGAGAGACATAAAGGGTCCCCCAGTGAAGGGAAAAGGGACAAGAGCCCTTAAACAAATTGGAAGCATGGGGGGAGGGAAAGTGAGGTAGGAGAAAGAGAAGAGGAGAAGATGGTATCTCAGAGTTGTTATGATTTGTATTTCCCTAATGGCTAAGGATGTTGAGAAGATTCTTATGTGTCTTTCAGTCATTTTAGATTCCTCTATTGAGAATTCTCTGTTTAGTTCTGTACACCATTGTCAAAGGGAACTCCTATAGCTTATAAACACCTTCGGCAAAGTGGCAGGATACAAGATTATCTAAAAAAAAAAATCAGTAGCCCAACTATATATAGACAATAATGGGGCTGAGAAAGAAATAAGAGAAACATCACCCTTTACAGTAGCCACAAACAAAGTAAAATATCTTAGGGTAACTCTAACCAAAAAAGGGAAGACCTATATAAAAGAACTTTGAGTCATTAAAGAAAGAAATTAAAGAAGATACAGAAAATAGAAAGATCTCCCATGCTTTTGGATAGGTCGGATCAACATAGTAAAAATGGCAACCTTACTATAAACAATCTACAGATTGTTATAATGCAATCCCAATCAGAAACCCAGCATAATTCTTCACAGACCTAGAAAGGAGAATACTCAACTTCATATGGAAAAACAAAAAACCCAGGATAGCCAAAACAACCCTGTACAATAAAGGAACTTCCAGGGGCACCACCATCTCTGACTTCAAGCTCTACTATAGAGCTTTAGTAATGAAGACAGCTTAGTATTGGCACAAAAATAGACAGGTATACTAATGGAATCCAATTGAAGACCCTGATACTAACTCACACATCTATGAACACCTGATTTTTGACAAAGAAGCTAAAACTATTGTTGTGACCTGGCATGTCTCGGCCTTAAGCCATGAGGTTTGGCCTGAGTTGGGGAGTGTGGACCTGGAAACTCCTAGCAACCCAGCGATGATAAAGACTAAACACAGGCATCTTGTCATCTTTAGTGAGCTCTCAGTTCCATGCATCTTGTCATCTTTAGTGAGCTCTAGTTCCATGCATCTTGTCATCTTTAGTGGAGTCTTTTGTTTATTTAGCATCTTCTTGGCTGTTTCTTAACCAGGCTTCTATGGCTACAAGGAGGCCATTTCTGTCCTTCTGTTGACTCCTCTCTGCTAGATCATTCCTCACTCTCTCTCCTTACTTGTTACTTAGATACCTAGCACCTCCACCCTGGTGCAGGCCTATTTAGATGCTTAGGCCCATAGAGATGCAAATTAGGAGGCATTCTACCCTGAGGCCATAGTAAACAATAGTAGACCTGCTAGTATTAGCAATACAATAGTGGGCCAGAGCTTTTGGTGCTCCTGTTTACTGAAGCCAGAGACTGGACCTTATGCCATTCCATAATGGAACTTTTCTAAGTTCCTGCACAAAGTATACAATGGGGGAAAAAAAAAAAAGAAAAAAAAGCATCCTCAACTAATGGTGCTGGAGTAACTGGATGCTGACATGTAGAAGATTCAGATACATCCACATCTATTGCCATATACAAAACTTAAGTCCAGGTGGATCAAAGACCTCAACGTAAATCCAGCCACACTGAACTTCTTTGAAGAAAAAGTTGGAGGTACTCTTGAATAAATTGGTACAGGAGACTGCTTCCTAAACATAACATCAGTAGCACAGACACTGAGATTGACAATTAATAAATGGGACCTCCTGAAACAGAAGCTTCTGTAAGGCAAAGGACACAGTCAACAAAACAAAACAGCAGCCCACAGAATGGGAAAAGATCTTCACAAACCCATGTGAAAGCGGGCGGATATCCAAAATACACAAAGAACTCAAGAAGCTAGTCACCAAAATATTAAGTAATTTGTGAATTTTTTAGTGAAATAATGGATACTTAAAAAAGGTGATATCTGATTAAGCTGCTAGTAATCAATCTGTAATTGGTATTTGTAGACAACAGAAATTTAGAAAATTGATATATCCCATCAAATCTAGGCCCCTCGACATACAAGTTTCCTGTAACAGGCCACGTTGGGTAATGTAGTAGTGACAACAATATCATCCAATTATCAGCTATTCCAAACACTGGAGAATAGGAATGGATTAGAGCTGATAATTTAACTTCCATATCTTAAAATTATTTTCTTACCTAACTGACCAAGGAACCTAAACTAATAAATTTAAGTTGGATCTTTTGACTCATTTTAATTTTTCTTCCCTTTTTGTTTCCTTTACTCAGTGCCATGGCATAGTATCTCTATGTGATGTTTGACAGTTCCAAAACTGAAACATTGTGTCCAAGACTAAGTTCATAAGCTTTGATGTCCAGATCCATGTATTTATTTACATTAATCTATAGGGCAAAGTGGTAGTCATTTGTCTAAGATGGGCTCTGAGGAAGGGAGAAGGGTTTGATAAGGTTCTCACAGGTATGTGTGGAATCAACTAGTTCTGGGGGAGAATAACTCCTTGCTGTGACCTGTGTGCTTCTCTTCTGTTCATTTTCAGTTTGGTGAGTGACTGGAAAACTTACCTAATCTTAAGATTCAGTTGAATTATTCCAATTTTTTTTTTTCAAAAAAATTACCATCACAGTCCATTGCAATTTATATTTACACATGCATTAGATTGAAATTCAGTTAGTTATGTGTTTGTGCTGTCTGTTACACTGTGTGTTCCTTTGGTAAGGATAGAACCTAGTAAGAAAGTTGCTTTGTTGGTGAGGATATATTATGAAAGTATCCTTTCTCTGTCATTTGGTCTTTCTGTTTTATTTTGATTTTTAGGACCATGTTAACATAAAATACTTTTGAAATATATATATATATATATATTTCTTTGAATATATATATATATATAGTTGAAACATAATGTGAATCCTCAGTTCATTGAAGCCTTGTTTAGAATTCACCATAGTATGATCTTGGTATACCTTTGAGGGTATGGGCATTGTAGTGGTAGAGTAAATCTTTGATTATATATCCAATACCCCCTAAAAGCAATAGTATATTCAAGTTCTTTAAAGTTCACTAAATTGATTATGAAAATATAGTCCTTGGCATAAAATTTCTGTCCATGTCATGTTTTTGCTTTGTTGATGTTAACTTACCCAAAAATGCTATCCCATCGTTTGTTACATATGTTTTCTTATACCAAAGTGTTAAATTTTTATTTTTCTCTTTTGATTAAGCCTATTATAATTATATTTTTAATTCTTTAAACTAATTTTTCAGCCTTTTGTTATGAAATAGCACACAGATGTAGAAAACCATTCCAAAGAAAACATACATCTGGAATTATTGTTCATTCTTATTGTTCTTTTGTAGAAGTTTAAAAATTAGAAAAATAGAAGCTGGGAGATGGGGCTGGCGCCTGCGCAATGGAACATGAACTATAGAGAGAGAGCATAATGAGTCTATTAATCATAGAGTTTACTACAGGTGGGAGAGCCAGAGGGGGGGGAGATAGAAATGGAAGAACAGAGCAGAGCACAGAGTAAGAGAGAAGAATTAGTGGTTGACCACTGGAAACAGAGGAGAGAGAAGGGAGAGAGGTACAGAGCTTTAAACAGAAAGCCCAGCATGCACACTGAGGGCTCAGGTAGTGTGTGTAATGAGTGACTTGGTAATGATGTGGCATATCACTGTGTGTGCCCCACCCTTTGCCAGGGCTCGTGGTCTGTCTGTCAAAGGGGTAGAGCAGGTCAGCATTAATCCCTGAACCTTTCACTTATGAATATTACTTAGGTCCAGAATAAAGCAGGATAGAAGTCCTCCCATGGTCTCTGAGAGTTATATCCTTCCTCATTCCCATAGCCACCATTATTTAGAATTTCAGAGTAGTAACTTAGTTCAGTTTGTGGTGCTAGTACTTAAATGTGCATCTCCAGACTTTATGGTTTACCTTTCAAGTTTTTCTTAATCTGTACAGTTATTTCCACCAAGTCCCTAGTTTCTATAAATGATCTGCTGAAGAACTTGGGTGGTTTGACCTGTTGAGTTCCTAGGACTTAGCATTATGATAATTTTACAGTAATGTTGGGATTGCATCTTTTATTACATATTCTTAAATTGACACGTAGATGTACAAGTTAATGGGGTTTTGGTGTAGCCCCTTGGTCATGGTAGTACAGTAGGTACTTTTGTGTCCTGTTATCAGGAGGCACAAAATGCCTTTTTAATTTTTAATGCTGCTAGTCATTGATAACTTAAAGTCTAGAATCATTGTCTCATTTGTTTTATTGAAAGTTTTGAATTAAAATTTATATTAAATCACTTCTCCTTTCCCAGTCCTCCTTCCAACTTTACCCAGGACTTCCCATACTATCTTCCACAATCTTCCAAATTGATGATCTCCTTTGGTTTTTAGTATCCTCTCTCTGTCTCTTTGTCTCCCCCTGTGTCTGTCTCTATTGTTATTCTCTCTCATACACATATAAATGCATAAAAATATAGCTACAACCTTCTTGGCCCACTTACTGTGGCTTGTGTGTTTATAATTTCTGGGCTGACCACTTTTTATTGGATAACTATTTATGAGGCTGTTCCCTGCAGTCAATAGTTGCCTGTAGTTCTCTGTGTAGGAGTGAGACTCCATGAAATTTCACCCTTCCATATGTCTATGAATACTGTCTTTGTTCAGGTCTTGTTTAGGTAGCCACATTTTAGTAGCTTCCCTTTCACCTATTTATAGGCAATAAACTATTACAGCAGACTTCTTGGTCTTCCAGATCTTAAAATCATTTTACCCCTTCTTCAGTGTTTTCTGAGGTTTAGGTGCAGTAATTATATTGTTGATATATCTGTAATTGGAGTTCTTAATTGGTCTAAGTAATAAAAACCCAGAGTCAGATCCACTTGTCTCTGCCTCCCGAGTGCTGGGATTAAAGGCGTGCGCCACCAACGCCCGGCGTAACATGATTTCTTGAGGCTTCATCAAAAATCCTTGGTGATATTTGTCTGTCTTCATTCCTCTCTTACATTGATGTTCCTTCCCCCTTCTCAGTTAGAAATGTCTTCCATGTTTTTCCCATTTTCACTACACTTATCACCTGAATCCTGTTACGCCTCTTTATAACACATACTATGTGTTATTTATATCCAAAATTTGAATTTAGGAACCCCAGATGAGATAGAACATGTAATATTTGCTTTCTGGTCTGTCTAGGTACTTTGAAGGTTGAAGATTACAGTTTTCTTTACAGCTAAGTAGTATATTTACTATATTTCATTATGTGTCTATTGATGGACATTTGGGTTGGTTCCATTTCTTGGCTCTGTGAATATGGAGCAGTGAACATAGCAGAGCAGGAATCTGGAGTAGCATGGTGTATCATTTGGGTATATGACAAGAAGTGGTATAGATGGGTCATGGTGTAGATTTGTTTTAAGGGTTTTGAAGATTCACACTGATTTCTAAACTGGCTGCACCAGTTTGCGTAATTTTCCTACAACCTTGACATCATTTGTTGTCATGTATTTTGTTTTTAGTCATTCTGGCTGGTGTGATATAAAATCTGAAAGTTGTTTCACTCTGCATTTCCCTAATTGCTAAGCATCATGAAAACTTTCTGAGATATTTCTTAGGTATTTAAATTGAGCCTTTCATTTTCTTGACTATTTGGTTTTGAGTTTTTGTATATTTTTGCTATTAACCTTCTCTCCTAGATATATCTGGTGGAGATTCTCTTCCTTTCTGGGTTTGCACCCCACTTAATTGTTTGTTGGCTTTGCTATGCAGAAGCTTTTAGGTTTATAAGGTCTCATTTGTCAGTTGTTCACCTTAATTCCTGGGCAAGTAATTCATATTCTGAAAGCCTTTTCCTACATCTATGTCTTGGTTGAGTAGTGTCCATGTTTTCTTCTAGAGTTGTAGCATTTCAGATTTCAAATTGAGATCTTTGATATACTTGTAGTATTGTTTAGAGTAATAGATATGGATCTAATTTTATTTTGCATGACAGACATTGCATGAACTATCCTTTCTTCTGTATATGTTATTATATGTTTTTGTTAAGTAAACTATTTTTTTTGGTTTTTCGAGACAGGGTTTCTCTGTGTAGCTTTGGAGCCTATCCTGGCACTCGCTCTGGAGACCATGCTGGCCTCGAACTCACAGAGATCCGTCTGCCTCTGCCTCCTGAGAGCTGGGAATAAAGGCGTGCGCCACCAACGCCTGGCTTTAACTAAACTCTTTATAGATTAACTTCCTTTTTTCAAATTTGTGGTTAACAAGACTTACTTTAAATTAATTTTTGTTTAAATTTAAAACAATCTTATTTTACATATCAATCCCAGTTCCCTCTCCCTCCTGTGCTCCTACTCCCCCCAGCAACCCCCCATACCTCCCCACCCCCAATCCAGTCCTTTGGGAGGGTGAGGCCTCCTATGGGGGAATCATCAAAATCTGTCACATCATTTTAGGCAGGACCTAGTGTATCTAAGCTGAGAGAGTATCCCAAAGCCCATTCACACACTAGGAATAAATATTGGTTCCATTCCCAGGCCTCCCAACCGACACCCAAGTTCAGGGGGCCTGGTTTGGTCTTATGCTAGTTCACCAGCTGTCAGACTGGAGTCCATGAGCTCCCACTTGCTCAGGTCAGCTTTTTCTGTGGATTTCCCCAGCATGGTCTTGACCCCTTTACTCATTACTCCTCCCTCTTTACAACTAGATTCCAAAAGTTTGGCTCAGTTATGAATCTCTGCTTCTGCTTTTATCAGTGCTTTCATCAGCTATTGGATGAAGACTCTATGATGGCATTTAAGGTAGTCATCAATCTTATTATAGGGGAAGGGCATTTAAGGTAGCCTCTCCACTAATGCTTAATTTCTTGGTTGGGTTCATCCTTGTGGATCCCTGGAGATTTCCCTTGTGCCAGATTTCTCCTTAAGCCCATAATGGCTCCCTCTGTTAAGGTATCTCTTTCCTTGCTCTCCTCTGTTCTTCCCCCAAGTCAATCTTCCTGTTCCCTCATGTTCTCCTCCCCCTTCCCCTTCTCCCCTCCTCCTTCTCCTACATCCCTGCCCTCATGCTCCAATTTACTCAGGAGATCTTGTCCTTTCTCCCTTCTTGAGGATCCATGATGTCTCTCTTAGGTTCCTCCTTGTTTCCTAGCTTCTCTGGGGCTTTGGATTGTAGGCTGGTAATTCTCGGCTCTATGTTTAATATCCATATATGATTGAACACATAGCATTTTGTTTTTGTTTTTGTTTTTGTTTTTTTTTTTGTTTGTTTTTTCTGTGTCTGGGTTACCTCACTCAGGATGGTTTCTTTTAGTTTCATCCATTGGCCTGTGAATTTCAAGATTCCATTGTTGTTTTTCCTCTGAGTAGTACTCCATTGTGTAAATGTACCACATTTGCTGTTTCCATTCCTCAGTTGAGGGGCATCTAGGTTGCTTCCAAGTTCTGGCTACTACAAATAATGCTGCTATCAACATAGTTGAACATATGTCCTTGTGGTATGAATGTGCATCCTTTGGGTATCCTTTGGGTATATTCATCAACAGTGGAATTGATGAATCTTGAGGTAGAGTGATTCTCATTTTCCTGAGAAACCGCCATACTGATTTCCAAAGTGGCTGTACAAGTTTGCAAACTCACCAGCAATGGAGGAGTGTCATCGTACTTACACCTGTTAGAATGGCTAAAATCAAAACCACTAACAACAGTTTATGTTGGAAAGGATGTGGAGCAAGGACTTATTTTTAACATTAAATTTAAATTGGTGTTGTGGTCAAGAAATGTAGACTACATTTTTCTAATACTTTTTTAAGATAATTTTTGTTTCCTCTTATATAGACACCTTTGCTAATGCCCCAAGTGGCATTTATTTTGAAATATCTGCCTTCTTTGGCTTGTCATTTAGATATATTTTAATCATATTGCTATTACATATCAAATCCTTAAAATGATCTATATTTTTGGGTCTTTTTGTCTCTAGTTATTAGTTAACAGGATAAATTTAAGGTACAGACACCTCTGGAATAATGAATGTTAGTGTATAGTAGGTCTACTTTTCTCTGGAATCATGAATTCCAGTGTATAGTAGGTTTACTTTTTCTGGAATCATGAATGTCAGTGTACAGTAGGTTTACTTTTTCTGGGATCATGAATGTGAATGTACTGTTTTGTTGTTGGTTTCTTCTGAGGAGGTATCAGATTAAGAATTTGCTAGGACACTAAGTCAGAAAGTAGATAGATACTAAATATTTATGAAATAGATGTAAAAGATGGAGTCTAGTCCCTATTTTTGTTTAAGGTTTGACAGTGTGATATAGTGGATGGGTTGCCAGTTAAATCTGACTATCCATTTTATATAGGTAATGAACCAATTATAGTTATTTTTGCTGACATGTTTTTGACATATGGGGATTATATAAAATTTAAAGTTGTTTGCATAAGTAAATTTGAATTTATTAGCTATGTTCAAGAGTTGGGTAGTTGGTACAGAGATTCTGTGGCCCACAAATTCTACCATACTGGTTTTTAACAGTTTACATTTTATAAACCTCACTCAAGAATACCTTTTGCTTGATCATCCCCATTTCAGGGTTTTTGCTATTATTGTTGTTATTTGCTTTATTTGGGAGGCTTGATATATAGCCATGCTGGCCTTTACACTATATTCCAGGCTAGCCTAGTACTTAAGATCCTTCTGTCTCGTACAGAGTCCTGTTACTGTTGGTATGCTGATTAATAATTTTGTTAACTTTCCCCAAGCAGAGTCCTCTTGGAGGAGGGAACCTGGATTGAGAATATGTTTCTATAACATGGCTCTGTTATTTTCTTGATGTTTGATGTGCAAAGGTTGTGCCTGCTGTGGGTGGTGCCTCCCCAGGACAGGTGGTACTTAAGAAAGCAGGCTGAACAAGCCAGTAAGCAGTGCTCCTCCATGGTGTTTCTACCGTAATTTCCCTCAGTGATTGATGAGCCTGAAAGTGGAAGACAAATTAAACCTTTTACTCCCCAGGTTGCTTTTGGTTATGGTGTTTATCACATTTATAGAGAACCTAAACAGTATAATAGGCATGTACCTCAGTCCTTTGTTGTTTTGTTTTTCATATTCTGAGGCTGTATCTCATTATGTAGTTTATGTTGAGCTTGAACTCATGATGTTTCTGCCCATTTTCTGAGTGCTGAGATTCTAAAAACAAATAATTCATTATGAGGTTTTTAAAAATTATATATCCCTATGTATAATTGGATGAAACTGCTTGTGATCACTAGGTTATGTTTGCAATAAAGTTTCATTCCTTTGTAATTTTTTTTGTCAGTCAACCTGTTTGTAAAGTAATGTAAATACGCTGCAAAATATTGAACACTTCACGAATTTTCATGTCATCCTTGCACAGTGGCCATGCTAATCTGCTTTGTATTGTTCCAATGTTAGTATATGTGCTGCCCAAGCGAGCACTCCTTTGCCATGTGTTTTGTTTGATCTGTTGTGTGCATACTCTGCAAGTCCATGTGAAATTGACTATGTTAATAAAGTGGTAGCTTTTAAATGCTCTTCAGAATATCTTCAGTATTGAGGTTAAATTATAAATTTAAGAAATAGACTTATAGTTACATGTTTTGCTTGTGTTAGGTTGTGAGCTTTTGTTTTCTGTGGTGATTTTATTTTATGAATAATTTCCACATAGTTTCCTCAAATTACAATTTAAGTAAGCAAATTGATGGATAAAATCATTCTGAAACAAACTTTTAGGTTTGGGAGCATTATGATTTTATTTAGTATTAAACTTGGGATTTGATTCACAAAATACTTTGTTAAGCATTTTAAATTTTATTTTTACTTGCACTTTAATTATATGAAAACATTTATTTACTTTGATTTTACACATGTGTTCTTTTGTTGTTTGTTTGTTTGTTTGAGGCAGTATCTTACTATGTCATCCTGTCTAGCCTGGAACTCTATTTAGACTAGGCTGACCCTGATCTCAGAGAGTCACTTACCTCTGCTTCATAGATGCTGGGATTAAAGGAGTGTGCTGATATGCCCAGTTTAAAAGGTTTTTGCTTTCCCTGTCTTTCTTTGTATTATTTTTCACATTCGTCGAAATAATAGCTCAGTAAGTGTAGTTCATTTCTATATGTCAATTGTTTTTTCTATGGAAATTAAATAAAAGTCTGACAAATAGTTATGAAAGATTTCCCTAAATTGTTAATAAATATAATTATCTGATATAAAAATTTGTTATTATTTTGATAGTTTAGAGCTAACTTTAAAATTGTTTAGAAACATCACTTATAATCTGTTGCATTCTAATAAGATTCCACAGCTTCAAAGGGAAGGTATGCAGCAAGCCTTGCCACCATCAAATCCCATGCACATGGAGATTTTCTTGTGTTAGTTTTCAAGATGTGGAAAAAGGTAGACAGACTGAAGATCTGGAGGCAAGCTCAGTAGATATTTTAATGTCACAATAAGTGATAATGGTTACCTGAATTGCCTAATGACTAGTTATGGAGGGAGATAATGATGCTGAAAATACAAATAGTAGAAATGTACTTTAGCTGGGTGGTGGTGGCACATGTCTTTAGTCCCAGCACTCGGGATGCAGAGGCAGGCGGATCTCTGTGAGTGTGAGACCAGCCTAGTCTATAAGAGCTAGTTCAAGGACAGCCTCCTAAGCCACAGAGAAACCGTACCTCAACCCACCCAAAAACAAAACAAAAACAAAAAAAAAAAAAAAAGAAAGAAATGAACTTTAAAGTATATTA